>NW_012115044.1:5465152-5478306 GCF_000951035.1 Colobus angolensis palliatus
TAGAATATTGCTGAACAGCGAGTGTACCTGTCTGATTCTTGCTTTGGAAGCTTCCTCTCAGGGGTGTACTCCACCGTGTGAGGTGTGGGGTGTCGGTCTGCCCCTAGTGGGGGATTCTCCCAGTTAGGCTACTCAGGGGTCAGGGACCCACTTGAGCAGGCAGTCTGTCCTTTCTCAGATCTCAGCCTCCGTGTTGGGAGATCCACTGATCTCTTCAAAGCTGTCAGACAGAGTCATTTGAATCTGCAGAGGTTTCTGCTGCTTTTTCTTTTTGTTGTTTAGCCATGCCCTGTCCCCAGAGGTGGAGTCTACAGAGACAAGCAGGCCTCCTTGAGCTGCTGTGAGCTCCACCCAGTTTGAGCTTCCCAGGGGCTTTGTTTACCTACTTAAGCCTCAGCAATGGCGGGTGCTCCTCCCCCAGCCTCGCTGCTCCCTTGCCGTTAGATGGCAGACTGCTGTGCTAGCAATGAGGGAGGCTCCGTGGGCATGGGACCCTCCCGGCCAGGTGTGGGATATAATCTCCTGGTGTGTCCGTTTGCGAAGACCCTTGGTAAAGCGCAGTATTTGGGTGGGAGTTACCTGATTTTCCAGGTGTTGTGTGTCTCAGTTCCCCTGGCTAGGAAAAGGTATTCCCTTCCCCCTTGCGCTTCCAGGTGAGGCGATGCCTCACCCTGCTTCAGCTCTAGCTGCTCGGGCTGCAGCAGCTGACCAGCACCGATTGTCCGGCACTCCCTAGTGAGATGAACCCAGTACCTCAGTTGAAAATGCAGAAATCACCTGTCTTCTGTGTGGCTCGCGCTGGGAGCTGGAGACTGGAGCTGTTCCTATTCGGCCATCTTGCTCCGCCTACCTCAACTTTTTATATGTTATACAGGAGTAGAGATAAAATAGAGTGAAGAGAACAGAAAAATAAGTTTTACTTCTTTGAATATACCTTCTTAAGTTTTGAGTTTGGAACTATGATAACATTTTACCCAAACAATATTAGCAATATTAAAATTATAAGTCAATCTATTCAAGTAAACGGAAAATAAATGAACCTAAATTTGTATTCAGTTGGATGAACTATTCCAGGACAGTTTAAAGCACACCACTTCAGCTACACGTCTTTAGTAAAATATATCCTAAAGGGGAGAAAAAGTGCAAATCACATTTTAAACTGTTTTCATTAATCATTATTTGTGGTAGTGTTGCATTGAGACCATTGCTTCTGTGTATTAGAGGATAAAGCAAGTGAGTAATGGTGGGACATTCTATTATTTCCAGCATGATCAAGAACTGTAATTCCTGCCATGGGATAAAGGAAATATAGATCTATATTTAATCTAGTTAAAAGCCAAGTAAAATCCCTGTTATCCTTACTTTGAAACTTATGGAATTATTGGAATACGCATGATGTATTTTACCTTTAAAATATGTCCTACCTCTGTTCACTGATTCAAAAACAGTGTCCAAACCAGTAGTAATATGCATTTCTATTGCTCAGATTATAGTGTCTATATACCATATTACACTAAGAGGAACCAGAACTTTTTAGATAACTGGCTCCTTCATTTATTTATTAATTTTATTCTTCAGAAGTTTTTTATAGAGATGGGGTTTCACTATGTGGTCCAAGCTGGTCTGGAACTCATGACCTCAAGTGATCTTTCCACCTCAATCTCCCAAAGTATTGTGAGTACAGCGGTGAGCCACAATGCCTGGCCTACCTGATTCATTTCTATATGCATCTGGGACATTTTGGCAAACCAGAGAAAACTATCAAAGACTATCAAGTTGGAGTCAGATTAACTCAGGAGTCAATTTGTAAAGTCTCCCACTATCAAACATGGGGAAATTTCAACATCAAGTGAAATTTTAAAACTGCAATGAATTGAAACATACAAATATGTTTCAACTATTGTTTTAAATAATAGCAAAATTTTTTGAAGATGTCATTGGTCAACATACTGACAATTCAAATCATTATTTAAATTGGAAATTATGGAAATGAACTAAGAAAAAAAGGAAAGAATCAGGCATTCATGCTATAAGTTTCTCAGACACTTAGCCAAATCAAGATAAAGGGCAGCTTCTTTTTATAGAAATACTCTGGCTAATAAAATGAAGAAGGAATAGTAAAATACCTAAATAAATCAATAATTGATCTAGATGGTAATATCAAGGACTGGCTTAACAACTAGACACTGTGTGCCTCCTAATGGAAAAAGACAACATCAGTTACAAAACAGTCATGCTGATAACATGACACTCAATCCGATTAAGCTCCTAGGTCAAACTACCAATTTTCAGAAAATAAAAAATAAATTCCACCAACAGGAAGCAACTAGCAAAACCTAGAGTGTAGAAAATTCCCTAGAAAAAAATGATCTGGTTTCTTCAACATATAAATCGCAAAATAAATAAATAACATTTTATATATATGAGACAGGGGAATAGAGAAAGGAGAGCAGTAGAAAGGAGCAAACCTAAATATTTAGACATTTAAAAGCCATTAAATCAGTCATAACATCTGAATTTTATTTGCAATCTGAAGAAATATATATATTACTAAAACAAATTCAAACATTTTTTCAAAAATTAAAAATTTGAACACTGATAGATATTTGATGACATCAAGGAATTATTGCTTTTTTAAAAATTATAATTTTATGTTTACTTTTCAAAAGAACCCTTACGTTTTGAATATACATACTGATTTATAATCATGCACCAAATAACTACATTTAGGTCACTGACAGGCTGTCTATATGATAGCGGCCCTATATGATTATAATACAGCATTTTTACAGTACCTTGTCTATGTTTATATATGTATAGCTACACAAATACTTACCACTGAGTTACAATTATCTCTAGAGTTTAGTACAGTAACATGGCTGTGCAGGTTTGGAACTTAAGAGCAATAGGCTATACCACATAGCCTAGGTGTGTAGTAGACTATGCCATCTAGGTTTGTGTCAGTGCACTCTGTGATGTTCACACAATGATGAAATCACCTAATTACACATTTCTCAGAACATAACCCTGTCGTTGAGTAATGCATGATTGTATTTACAAATTAAGTAACAGGATGCCTGAGATTAGCTTCAAAATTCAATTCAATATTGAGGGAGTGAGTCAGTGAGAATAAAACTAGATTAGCTATAATTGACAGTTGTTCAGTTTGGGTAATGATTCATGGAGGTTCATCATACTATTCCACCTACATTTGTATTTGTTTTAAATTTTCCATAATAAAAAAATTTGGGAAAAATGAGAAAGAGAAGAGAAAAAGTAAGGACAAAAATTACACTTTAGGATGACTAATTAAAAATAAATTTGCTTGAATTGGATATATCATAACGAAGCAAAAACATATATTTCACTGCATATAGTTATCAAATAAAGTACTATATCATCTGGCCTTCAATATGAAGAATAATTATTTTATATAAGCTTTATCACATAAGAGAGTATTACATCCCCCTGGCTACAGCATTTGGTTGGGAATGAGCACAAGATTTAAACAGATAAAAAATCAGACAGAATTGTTGCAACTGGAAGGCTACTTCCTTTCCTTGCTACCCACGAGCTATACATGGAAGTTGGTGTATATATCCTAGAACTGCTGAAGACCACCATGCAGAAACAACCTGAATGAGAGTTAGTGCAACCCGGAAGAGAGCAGATCCATGAGAGTAAGAGACCCAGGTCCTGATGCTGTCATGTAACCCTATCCCCAGAATGATCAAGCTATAATTAAACCAGGGTACCTTTCATTTCTTACAAAATAATATTTGTATTATGTTTTAGATGTTAAAAAATTATCTTTATTATTAAATCCCAATAGAGTTTGATGAACTCTGTTTTAGCATTGCTGGAGAAATAAGGAAATGTGAACTGGAAGATGGTACATTTCCATATATTCCCAAATGCATACTCATTTTACACACAGAATTTAGATAAATCATAGTTATGGACCTGAGAGAAGGATTTTGTATCCAGCTCTCTTGTTCTGCCCCAGTCAGCATTTTACCACAAACCTAGATTAAGATACAAATGACATACTTATCGACTTTCACATGCACAAATCTGGGAGTCAGCAAAGATTATATAAATTTAAAAATGAAGATTTAGAGATATTACACTATCTAGAAAATGAGCTGCAATTGATGAGATTTTGTTTTATACGTAGAAATGAATAGCTTTACACAAAAACTAAGAGTTAATTGCATAAAAGCAGACAAAGAAAAAGAGTCAAACAAATCATGGATAAAAGCCTGGGATTTCAACTGGGTGCAAACTCAACTTGTCTATCACCAAGAGGAAAAAAAAGACAAGTATAAGCAATTTTAACAGGAGTAAAATCTACAGATCGGCTAAAGTAATAATTCAAATATGTTTTCCCGTTGCCAGAGAAAATACAGGTCTTGTGTTCAGTTGTTATTTAAGAAAGAAATTTTTAGAAGTGGAAGACTGTATAAGAGTGAAAAGATAATTATCAAAAAAGCATGTAATGGTTAATGATCTGAGACCATTTAGCCTGAGGAAAATCAGTCTACGGCCACTCTCTTATTTAGTGGAAGAAATGAAGACATATAAAAAAGGCATTAAATTTATTCTATGTAGATCCAGAACTGAGACTCAACGATGGAAATTAGAGAGATATAGGTTTGAGCTTAAGAAGAAAAATGGTTTTCTAATGATCAGAGCTGTCTGAAACAGAAGCTTTATGGAAACACTATACTCACTAATCACTACAAATACTCATGATAATCACCACTTTGGCGTTTAGATGCCTCCCTGTTAAAAGGGGGTGGGAAGTTGAGCTAACTGACCCTTAAGGCTGTTTACAATTTTATTTATTAATTATACTAATAATCAAATATATTAGATTATCACATATTTTATAAACCTTATCTATAGAAGTGCATATTTTATATTGTCTATTTCTTAAAAATTATTGAACCACCTGAAGAACAACAACAACAAAAACTCTGTCTCTTGTACTTGCCTCTAGTTGACTCATATTTTCACCCATTCTATCTTTCAGTCTAACCAATTCAGCTAATCCACCAAGCATGCTACTATCATACACTTAATAACATTTAATGTGCTGGCCAAAGTCTCCATTAAACTCTTACATTTTGTGAATCAGCAGCTCTCTAATTGATTTAAGTTGGTTCTTCCTTTCTCTACTGATTGCCAAGCAAATCATAAGAGATATCTAAATATATTCTGTTGAGCATAAATAATCTAAAACCATGTAACCTTTTCACAGCAAAAACCAAGTTAAGCTTCCTTAGATTCAGGGAATCTTATACTCTTATAACTTAAATTTGTTACTGATTGTATAAAATGGAATAAAAATAACATACTTATCTTTGACCCATTTAATCTAAGTATCTACTTATAAATTGCACCATAGTATATTTTGCCAAATTTAGATGTTTAAGATATAACCCCAAGCAGCCCTAGTTTCCATCATTCTAAATGAATGATTCATAAATCAACAAATACAATTATTTATTAAATTTTTATTAACTGGCTATATGTCACAGCTTGTGCTAAGCCCTGGAAATAAGAGATAAACACAAACAATAACGATATCTGTCCTCATGATGGAGCTTATGATCCAATTGAACAGATAGACATCACATATTACAGCATAATCAAACCTAAAAGTTAATTTATGATAACTGCTACAAACAAGAGCTATAGGTTGCTCTAAGAGTATATTAATAATGGGATTTGACCTGGTCAAGGTCTGGGATTGTATTCCAGAAGTGATACTAGAGCCTCTCTAAAGAATAAATAAAAGCTCCCCAAAACAACAACAACAAAATTTTTTTAATCACTCCATATATAAAACATTGCAAAAGTTTAAGAGACTACAAGAGGTCTGTGTGGTTAGAACTGAGATGGGTACAGTTTAACAACAACAATGAAGACTGAAGTGAGATAAGCCTGAAAAACAATAATTAAGAGTAAATCCACACATGCCCTTCAAAGCAGTGAGTAGTAAATATGATTGGGATATGATTTGCGTTTGAAAGTGTCATGGATCCTTTGGCAAAAGGGGAGAGGTACGGTGATGCCAAATGGAAGCCAGTAAGTTAGTTATGAGGCCATTCTATTAGTCTACTCTAAAGAAAGGAATCTTAGGTTGGTTTGACCATGGAAATGATGAAATTGGTTGTATTTAAGAGATTACTTAGAAGGTAAAAGTGATAGGATTTGAACAGATTTCAAGTATGTTTTTGCCTGACAACTATATTTAAATAAATTGAGTTGTCTAGTGCCTATTCATCCAGATTATTCTGTGATTTTGTGGTCTGTGTCAGTCATTGTTCTCCAGAGAAACAGAAGCAACAGGACATACATATAGAGAGATTCATTTTAGAGTTCATATGAACTTTTCATGAATGTCTTAGTTCTAATAAATTAAACTAAAACATTAGTTTATTTTAGCCCTAGGTTTCCTAGGATTGAGAAAACACACGTACAATTTTCATCTCTCCTCACAGCATAGGCCCTCCTCTTCAAGCAATTATACCTTTCTTAGATTTGCTAGAATAATTCAGATATGAAAGTTAAGGAAAACTGTATTATGTTAACTTTGATTCATGTATTGATCTGAAATTAGTTTAACATTACCAAGACACAGAGCTACACAACACCAATCTGCCCAACTTCTCAGCACACCTGCTAGGAATAGTAAATGTAGAGGCTTTATTGAAAACTCCTGAGAAATTTATTGACAGTTTTCCATAGGATTAATCATGCCAAATACCTGAAGGAACTCACTTTAACAGTCCTAGAACCAGAGAAATAACAATTTCTCCAAGATATTTTGGTTTATTGACTTCCTCAGCTCTTATCCTATATGAATTACTTAGGTGTAAGTAACACCACCGACATCAGAGTAACTTCTATGTGTGAGGGTGCATGTGTGTGAGCATAAATACACATTTGATGTCAATCTTTGTCAAAAAATTTAAGTTGTAATGGAACATATTTTCTGGTTTCTCTTTTTCCAAGTGTTTATTTACACCTTATGGCCTCCAGCACACCTCTTCTGTTTCCTCATCAATACATAACGCAGGCAACCATAGTGTGAGATTAGCATGTCCTTTCCCCTGATATTTCTGTAAGAAAAGCAGTATATGAATCTGTAGGATAAATGTAATACATTTTCCTGTGGTATCAACTTTACTACAAGATTTGGAGGAAAAATGAATGTTATCAAATAACTGGTGAGAATTTTAAAACACAATTTTTGTCTCTTCCTGGGACTCTTGTTACCCTTATCTACTACTTCTACTCATTCCCTCTCTCTCTCTGACTTTAATTTTTACTGCTTTTATTCTTTCTTGCCACCTACTAAGAAATCTCCTCACACTAAACTTCTAGCTCACTGATTCATTCGTCAGCTATATTTATCCTGCTGTTTACGTCAGCTATTGTGTTCTTAATTTCCACCACTATTTTTCAGACCTACTATTTCTGCTTGATTTCTTGTACGACATTTTCTGCTTCTGAGCCTTCTATAGTTCATTAAGCGTATTATTTTGCTTATTGAAAATTCTTGGTTAATAAGTTCCAATAATTCTGCTTTGTGCTATATATAATCTGTTGTCTTTCCTTTTTGTAGTTCAACTTCTAAAATGTCTAATTATTTTAGTAATTGGGATTGTGTTCCCATGAGTAGATCAGCTATTACGTCAAGTAATATGTAAGGGCCTAAGTCTTAGTTTGTGTTTGTGGTGAGTTGCAAAAGAAGTGAAGGAATGAGCCATGGGGAAGATTTCATCATAGGCTGCATTTACTGCTCCCATTTGCTGCCACTTTTACTAAATAGGGATTCATTTTCTAACTACTGGTAAAAAAAAATAGCAGTGGATAAGGTAGTCACTCTAGTAATTATCCAGCAGCCCTGAGGATCTGGAGGAGAGTGAGATGCAGGAGTGAATGTCATAGAGTAGCCAGTCAGCCATGCCATTGGTCATCCACTACTTTACCCCAGCAGATTTCTTTACATTGCTTGATATTGTCTTCCAAGACCAGGTAGCCTGAGTTGTTGCTGAGATGATGGAGTCAGCAATTATTGTCCAACTCAGTATGGAGGAAAAGCAAGAGCATAATTTCAAAAGCACCCCCATCCATCTTCCACTGCTGTGTCTGACTGACCTCTACTCTAAGCTACTGAAACCCCCATCCCTTTCTCCTATATGTCAGCTCAAGGTTTCTTGTTATTTTTGTGTTAGTTTCCAGATTTGAACTTCCCTAGGGAAGGAGCTAACAGTTTTTGCTACATCACTGTTTTGAGGAACCAAAATTCAAAATATAATTTACCTCTTGAAGCAAATATTATTATGGAATAGAATGCAAGGTTCACATGAACATATCAGATATAATAAAAAGCAAAGACACATTTTGTTTTTGCAACAGACTTTTTCAAAATATGCCCCTCACCTCTCAGGTTGTACCTGTTCAATCTACTCTGCCATTATAATTCTTCTCTGAGAAAGTCTCACAAGTGCTAGCTTCAGTGATTAGTAAAATGATGTTTTGTTAAAACCCTCTCCATGAGTACAACAATGAATGAGACTTACTGGTCTGTAACTCCTGTGTCCCCAGGGAACCTTTTTCACTCATGATTGGGAGTTGCCTCAACAATCACGCAGCAGACTGGCCTGTTTATGGCAGCTTGCATATTTATGCCAATGAATCCACAATTTTACCCCTGAGTACCTTTAAAACTCACTCTACACATCATTAACAGCAGAGAGGCTAGGGAACCTGAGAGATGCTGGAGCCACAGCACTAGAGAGGAGGAAGAGAAAGTAGATTCCCTTACTCCATGCACTAGGACCCGGACACAGTCATGAGCCAGATATGCAATAGGTCTCAAGTATATAGACCTATATAGGGCAGAGTAAGAAGGATTCTAAAGTCCAGAAGGCCAGTGGCTATGTACACAGGGACACAGTGTGAAAATGATTTCAATAGGTATCCCTATTTCAAAGGAAAGAAATAGGGATACAGCACAAAGGAGAAGGAAAAGCAAGGCCCTGGCTGGGATATGGAAGCACTGATCAGCTGCCTTCATGTTCCTCTCACCTAGGTATGAGCCAGTCTGTAGGGAACCTGACTATGGGGAGATGCTTGCAAACAGCTGCCATGTTGGGCAGTGAGTATAACGTTAGGTGGAACACAGGCATTTTCTTGACAAAAATAAAAACTGGATATATGATAGCAATTGCAGTTATTTATCTTGATCTAGTTTTTCAATTACATATAGAACGTACCTAGCATTTACTGGCATTTGATCTAGTATCTCTGATCTGTCTTTGTTAAAAGATAATTTGGGAGTGGAGATTCCTTTAAGGTCTTTCTCAGAAAACTCTCAAGCAAATAATTCATTTATTCTTCCTGCCCTCTCCTTTCCACTCTCAAGCACATCCTTTGCACCACCACTGCCAAGTGTTTTTCTTTTTGTGATGGAGTTTTGCTTTTGTTGCCCAGGCTGGAGTGCAGTGGCACGATTTCAGCTCAAGAGCTCAAGCAATTCTCCTGCCTCAGCCTCCTGAGTAGCTAGGATTACAGGCACGTGTCAGCACACCCAGCTAACTTTTTGTACTTTTAGTAGAGATGAGGTTTCATTACGTTGACCAGGCTGGTCTCAAACTCCTGACCTCAGGTGATCCACCTGCCTCTGCCTCCCCAAGTGTAGGGATTACAGGCATGAGCCACCAAGCCCAGCCGTGCCAAGTGTTTTTCTATTTGGTTCTGTGCCTTTGATGTGCTTAAAGAAATTACTACTGGCATTAGAACGTCTTACAGGTTTTCCTCAAATTATTTTTTCAGTCTGCCTACTGTTTACTATGCCCTTGAGCTGCCAGAATTCTGGACTACCCTGTTCTCATGCCTTATCTGATCTTCTCCTTTCTGAAAAGATAATTTTCCTCTTTGCAGGGATCCTTTTTAAAAACTTGACTTTCACTCTTCCACTGAGTTATTTGCTTTCAATTTTATTACTTTCACGGTGTCTCTAACATCTTATTTTGTTACTTTTCACTCTCAAATTTCAATGTTAGGATGCATGTCTCTTTCCTTGTTTATTTTCTGTTGACCATACGATCATTGTGTTGAATTTTGGTACTTCTACAGATAAAGAAGATACAAATTTTTGTTACCTGTCAGAGTCAATTGAGATTTTCTTTGTAAATTGTAAGATGGCCTAGTCTAGAAAGTAGACAGACCTCATACACAGACCTTGTTTCAACTTAGTATTTCATCCTGGTTCAGTCTCCATCAGGTGGATAATTGAAATATTCTGGGTTATTATTCCTTCTAATTTGGTTACCAAATCTCAATTAACTTTTTTTTTAAGTTTCTATCTTAAATATAAGATGTATAGTCTATTGCTTTTATATATTTTTCACTTTGTTGAGGATTGTTTGCTGGTCAAGCCTTACATACAACCTTGCCTCCTCCTCTTGTCCTATTAATCATCCTGTACTATTGCAGTATTTTTTAATTCTAGAAGCCCCATATTTACCCAACAATGATAAATTGAGTAGTCACTATGTGCCAGGCACTATGCCAGGCTCAGGGAGGACCTGGCAGTTACCAAGGAAGAGATCATTCCAACCTTATGAAGCTGAGAAGCCCTCAAGGTTTTCAATCACTGTCAAACTCAATTTTAATAGAGGGATCTATAAATCATAAGGTAGTTTTATTAGTTGAAAATTATCTTTGCTATTTGATATTGTCAGTTGGTTATTTTGTCATTTTTTTCTTCAAATAGGGCACTATCTGATGAATCTGCATAGATAAGGTTAGGAAGAGGAGAAGAGGCATAGTCAAATTCTTATGAAATCCTATATGCTACACAATAGCGTTCTCTTAGGTTTTAGTTTAAGAGAAAAAAATTGTTTTGTAGCTTCTGGTCCAAAATCTTGATAATAACCCTTGAGGCAGCCTCTGTCATGTCCCACTAAAATATCTACGGAAACCATAAGCAAGAGAAAATACTCGAAACACCAAAAAAGCTAAAACTGATGCTTTAAAAAAGTTATCTGTATCTAAGAGAAACTTCTGTTAAAAATCCATGATTTATCTTTATTTCAACAGAGCCACCACACCCATTTAAACTAAATCACAATGACACATTGCTCATTCTACACTTTCTTACTTCTAACTCAGAATCCCTCATACTAGCAGCTGATGCCATTTTTTAAAATTGTGGTAAACAAACACATATCATAAAATTTATGTGTTTAACCCCTTTTAAGTGTGCAGATTAGTAGTATTTCAGTATCATTAAGTTGATATGAAACATATCTCCAGAATTTTCTCATCTTGTAGAACCAAAACCCTATAGCCATTAAACAAAAATTTCCCTTATTCCTTTCTCCCTATTCCTGCTCATCACTGATATGCTTTCTAGTTATATGAATTTGACTACATTAGATATTTCATATAAATGAATTATTTCACTTAGCATAGTATCCTCAAGTTTATTCATGTTGTAGCATGTGACAGGATTCCCTTCCTTTTTTAAGATTGCACAATAATCCATTGTATATGTGTGTGTGTGTGTGTGTGTATATATATATATATATATCACATTTTTTAATCTGTGTATATATCAGTGGAGATTTGGGTTGCCTTAACCTCTTGGTTATTATGAATTGTGCTCCTACAATTATGAGTAGGCAAAGACACTGCTTCCATTTTGGCGGGATGTATACCAAGAAGTAGTATTGCTGGATCACATAAGAGTTCTATTTTTTTTTTTTTTTTTTACTACTGTACTGTTTCCATAGTAGTTGCACCATTTTACAATCCCACCAACACTGCTGAAGTTTTTCAAGTTTCTCAAATTCTTGCCAACATTTATTATTTTCTACTTTTTATCTTTGATAGTAACAACCTGATATGGATTGGCTCTGGTTCCCATCCAAATCTCGTCTTGAATTGTAACCCCCATGTGTTGAGGGAGGGACCCAGTGGAAGGTGATTGGATCATGGGGGCAGTTTCCCCCTTATTGTTCTCATGACAGTGAGTTAGTTCTCAGGAGATCTGATAGTTTTAAAGTGGGGCACTTCCACTCTTACTATTTCTCTCTCTCCTGCTACTATGTAAAACATGCCTTGCTCCCCCTTTGCCTTTTACCATAATTGTAAGTTTCCTGAGGCCTCCCCAGCCATGCAGAACTGTGAGTCAATTAAACCTCTTTTGTTTATAAATTACCCAGTCTCAGTTTATAAATTACGCAGTTTCTTTATAGTAGTGTGAAAAGGAACTAATAGACTACCCTAGTGGGTGTGAAGTTATATTTATTATATTTTATTGTGATTTTTGGTTTGTATTTCTCTGGTGATTAGTGATGTTGAGCATCTTTTTATATGCTTCTTGGCCATTTGTATATCATCTTTGGAGAAATGTACACTCAAGTCTTTCGCTCATTTTAAAATTAGAGCATTTGATCTTTGTTATTGAGTTGTAGGAGTTATTTATATATTCTAGATATTAACTCCTCATCAGACATATTATTTTTAAATATTTTCTCCCATTACATAAGTTGCCTTTTCACTATATTGCTTGTGGCCTTTGATAGAGAAAAAATTTTAATTTTGATGTAGCCTCATTTGTATATTTCTGCTTTTGTTGCCTGCACTTTTTTGTGTGTCATATCTAAGAAGTCATTGCCAAATTGAATGTCATGAAGTTTTTTTCCTATATTTTCTTTTAGAAATTGTATAGCTTTGGGTCTTATGTTTAAGTATGTAATCCATTTGGAGCTAATTTTTGTGTATGGTGTAAGATAAGGGCCCACCCTCATCCTTTGCATGTGAATATTCAGTTTTCCCAACACTGTTTACTGAACAAACTCTTTTCTCCATTGAATAGCATAGGTACCCTTGGTGACAATCATTGAACCACATATACTAGGGCTTATTTCTGGACTCTATTCTAATCCATTGGTGAATATGTCTGCATTCACGTCAGTACCACATAGCTTCACTTATTGTAACTTTGTAATGTGTTTCAAATTCAGGAAGTATGAGTCATCTGACTTTATTCTTTTATTATTTTGACAGTTCTTTAAACTGTCACACTGGTTTATGTTAAAATCAGTTACCCCAGTTTATACTGATTT
>NW_012115044.1:5478451-5585503 GCF_000951035.1 Colobus angolensis palliatus
TTTTTGTATTTTTAGTAGAGACGGGGTTTCACCGTGTTAGCCAGGATGGGCTCGATCTCCTGACCTCGTGATCCGCCCGTCTCAGCCTCCCAAAGTGCTGGGATTACAGGCTTGAGCCACCGCGCCCGGCCGACTTTATTCTTATAAATTATTTTGGCTATTGACAGCCTCTTGATATATAAATTTTAGAAAAATTTATTTCTGTTTCTGCAAAATATACAATTAGGATTTTAAAAGAGATTTTGTTGAATCTGTTGATTGCTTTCAGCAATATTAATGTTTTTTAAAATGTTGTCTTCCAGTTTGTGAACATGGGATGTATTTCCATTTATTTGTGTTTTCTTTGACTATAGCAATGTTTTGTAGTTTCAGTATACAAGTTTTTACCTCTTTGGTTGGCTTTACTCATAAGCATATTGTTCTTTTTGATGCTAATGTAAATTATTTTTTTCTTAAATTTCCCTTTTTGATTATTCATTTTTAGTGACAAATGAAATCAATTTTTGCATGTTGTTTTATATACTAAACTTTGCTAAATTTATTAGTGTTGCTTTTAGTTTTGTGTGTGTGTGAGGCAGTACCTTTTTGAATGAGCATAATCATCCTTATTTCACCCTATAAGGCAAATTTCCTACTTTCATTTTGATATGCTGAGAAGCAAAACATATCAAAGTGTAAGCACCTATAATAAGAGCTAACATTTATAGATTATTCTGTGCAAGGCATAGTTATTCTGAGCATTTTGCACATATTATTTAATTTAATCTTAACAACCACCCAGTAAGAAATACTATTTTCATTTTACAGGTGAAAAAACTGAGAAACAGAGGTTCAGTCACCGTTATAAGGTTATTATTTAAGTGCTATGGTCTGAATGTTTATATTCCCTCAAATTCATATGTTGAAACCTAATCACCAATGTTAAGGTAATAGAAGGTGAAGCCTTTAGGATTAGGTCTGCCCTTGTGAATGAGATTAATGCCCTATAAAGGTGGCCCCAGATTTCTGGGTCCCCTGATTCCAAGATGTGGCCCTGAATAAAGAGGAGCCCACTACCCTAGAAGGAGAGACTCAGGACTGGAAGCATTCACCACTGAAGACTGAAAAGTCCTTAGCCCTTGAATGAAAATCAGTGCTAATTAGGCAGTACTTGCCATAGGCCTGGGGCAGTGGAGGCCATGGGGATAGATGCCCCTGCTCAAGGAAATGAAAAGGAAGAGTAGAAAGGACTTTGCCTTGCAGCTTGAGTGCCAGTTCCGCAGCAGTAAAATACAGCATCAAGAAGATTCCTGAAGTTTCTGACTCTAGACTCTGGCTTACAGACGGCATCTCTGGATAGACCTAGGACCAGGGGGAACTTGCTGCACCAAAGGGAAAAACACAAGTGTGACTAGATTTGCCACCTTTTAACTGTAGAGCTCTTGGGCCTTAAGTGAACATGGATAGTGGTCATGCAGTGGTCATCACAGGACTTGGCTAAAACACAGGCTGAAACACGGTGCTGTGTGGGCTTAAAGTCTGACCTAATGCCATGTCAGTAATGGTGGTTATAGGAGTACTTATGTCACCCCTCTCCCACCTCCAGGAAGCTCAGCACAGAGAGACTTCGTTTGTTTGGGGAAAGTAAAGAGAGAAACAGTCTCAGGCTGGTAACACAGGGAATTCACCTGGGTCTTACCCAGAAACACCAAGGCAGTACCTGTATGAGTCTACAAGGGTCACAGTATTATTGGGTTTGGGGTGCCCACAAATGCAGATATGGCTGCAGTGACCAAAAACTTAGATTGCAACACCAAAGTCTTTTAGAATACTTGGAAAATCTTCCCAAGAAGAATAAATAAGTCCAGACTGTGAAGACTACAATAATTAACTAACTCCAATGGCCAGACACCAATGAACATCCACAAGCATCAAGACCATCTGAGAAAACATAACCCCACCAAATGAACTAAGTAAGGCATCAGGGACAAATCCTGAACAGACAGAGGTAAGTGTCCTTTCAGATGGAGAATTCAAAATAGCTATTTTGAGGAAGTTAAACAAAATTCAAAATAATATATAGAAGGAATTCAGAATCCTATCAGATAAACAAAGAGATTGGAATACTTTTAAAGAATCAAGCAGAAATTCTGGAGTTGAAAAATGCAATGGGCATACCGAAGAATACATCAGAGTTTCTTAATTGCAGAACTGATCAAGCAGAAGACTAAATTAGTGAGCTTGAGAACAGAGATTTTGAAAATACAGAGACAGCAGAGACAAAATAAATGAGGGAAGCATGCTCATAAAAGCTAAAAATAAAATAGCCTCAAAAAGGCAAATCTAAGAGTCATTGACTGTAAAGAAGAGAAAGAGATCAGAGTATCAAGTTCATTCAAAGGGATGTCAGAGAACTTCCAAAATCTATAGAAGGATATCAATATTCAAGTACAAGAAGGCTACAGGGCACCAACTAGATTTAGCGCAAGTAAGGCTACTCGAGACATTTAATAATCAAATTCCCAAAGGTTAAGGAGAAAGAAAGTATCCTAAAAGCAGCAAAAGAAACAAATAACATAAAAAGGAGCTCCAATGTGCCTGGCAACAGACATCTTACGGGGAATCTTACAGGCCTGTAAAGAGTGGCATGACATATTTAAATTGCTGAAGGAGAAAAAGTTATATTACAGAATAGAAGATTCAGATAAAATATCTCTCATACATTAGGGATAAATAAAGACTCTCCCAGATAATCAAAACCTATGGGATTTCATTAATATCAGACGTGTCCAATAAGAAATGCTAAAGAGAGTTCTTCAGTCTGAAAGAAAAGTACATTTATGAGCAATAAAAAAAATCTGAAGGAAGAAAACTCATGAGATATAGTAAGAAAATAGAAAAATGCAGAATATTATAACACTGTAATTGTGGGATATGTTACTAATATCTTGAGTAGAAAGAGTAAAAGATATACCTATCAAAAATAATAACTACAGCTTTTCAATACATAGACAGTACAATAAGATATAAATAGAAACAACAGAAAGTTAAAAAGTGGGGCATGAATTTAAAGTGCAGAGTATTAGTTTTCTCTTTGGTTGTTAATTTGTTTGCTTATAAAATCAGATTAAAATAATGACTTACAAAACATTATTTGCAAGCCTCATTGTAACCTCAAATCAGAAAAATCTTCAAAAATAAAAGAAAAAAAATGAAAACATACCACCAGAGAAAATCACTTTCACTAAAAAGAAGACAGGAAGGAAGGAAAGGAGAAATTTGCAAAACAACCAGAAAATAAATAACAAAATGACAAGAGTATGTTCTTACTCATCAATAACAACATTAAATATAAATAGTCTAAACTCTCTAATCAAAAGGCAGAGCGGCTGAATGAATTTTTAAAAAGATCCAATGATCTGTTGCCTATGAGAAAAACATTTCACTTGTAATGACAAATATAAATTCAAAATAAAGGGATGGAAAAACATATTCCTACAAATGGACACAAAAAGGTGCAGAACTATCTATACTTAAATCAAACAAAACTTAAATCAAGACAAAAACTTTAAAAAGAGACAAAGAAGATTGTATAATAATAAAGCATTAATTTAGCAAGAAGATATAATAATTTTAAACATATATGTGCTCAACACTGGAGCTCCCAGGTACCTAAAGCAAATATTAATAGAGCTAAAGAGAGAGAGAGACCCCAATACAATAATAGCTGGAGGTTTCAACATCCTCACTTTTACCTTTGTACAGACCATCTAGACAGAAAATTAGCAAAGTAACATTGGACTTAAACTGACCAAATGGACATAATAGATATTTACCAAACATTTTATCCAAGAGCTGCAGAATAGATCTTCTTTTGCCCAGCATGTAGATCATTCTCAAAGGTAAACTATATGTTAAGTCACAAATCAAGTCTTAAAACATTCAAAAAATTGAAATTATATCAAGCATCTTCTCTGATTACAATGGAATAAAACTAGAAATCAATAAGAGGAATTTGGGCACCTATACAAACAGGTGGAAATTAAGCAATATGCTACAGAAGGACCAGACAGTAAATTAAGTAGTTAAGAAGGAAATTTAAAAATTTCTTGAAAGAAATAATAATGGAAATACAATATACAAAAACTTGTGGGATACAATGAAAGTAGTAGTAAGAGAGAAGTTTATAGAGTTAAATGTCAACATCAAAAAAGAGGAAAAGCTTCAAGTACATAACCAAATGATGTGTCTTAAAGAACTAGAAAAACAAGAGAAAATCAAACCCAAAATTAGTAGAGTAAAATAAATAATAAAGATCAGGGCAGAGATAAGTGAAACTGAAATGAAGAAAAAAACTACAAAAGATCAATGAAACAAAAAGTCAGTTTTGTAAAAGATAAACAAAATTGACAAATCTATAGCCAGACTAAGAAAAAAAAGAGAGAAAACCCAAATAAATAAAATCAGAGATGAAAAAGGATACCACATAAATTCAAAGGATTACTAGTGGCTACTATGAGCAACTACATGCCAATAAATTGGAAAATCTAGAAGAAATGAATTGATTTTTAGGCACATACAACCTACCAATATTGAACCATGAAGAAATCCAAAACCTGAACAGATAAGTAATAACTAACATGATTAACACTGTAATAAATTGTCTTCAAGCAAAAAAACAAAAACAAAAAAAAGCCCAGGACACAATGACTTCACTGCTGAATTTTACGAAACATTTAAAGAAGTGATAGCAATTCTATTCAAAATACTCTATAAAATAGAGAAGGGAATACTTCCAGCATCATTCTATGAGGCCAGTATTACCTTGAGACCAAAACCAGAAAAAGACACACCCCTGCAAAAAAAAGAAAAAAAAAAGGCCATATAAACATTGATGCAAACATTCTCAATAAAATACTGGAAAATCAAACTGAACAGCACATTAAAAGATCATTTATCATGACCAAGTAGTATTCATCCCAGGATGTAACAATGGTTCAAAATATGCAAATCAATCAACATGATACATCACATCAACAGAATGAAGGTCAAAAATCATATTGCTGAAAAATCATACAATAAAACTCAACATCTCTTCATAGTAAAAGCCCTCAGAAATTGGGTATAGAAAGAACATGCCTCAACGTAATAAAAGCCGTATGACAGACAACAGCTTATATCACACAGAATGGGAAAAAAACTGAAAGCTTTTACTCTAAAATCTGGAATAACACAAGAATGCCCACTTTCACCACTTTATTCAACAGAGTACTGCAAGTTCTATTTAGAACAATCAGACAAGAAAAGAAAACTAAAGGACATCCAAATTGAAAAGAAAGACATCAAGTTACCCTGGTTTGCAGATAACATAATCTTTTATTTATAAAATCCTAAAGACTCAACCAAAAATCTATTAGAACTGGCAAACTTAGTGGAGTTATAGGATACTAAATCAGCATGCAGAGGTCAGTAGCATTTCTATATACTAACTGTGAACAATCTGAAAAATAAAGAAATTAGCGCCACTTGCAATAAGTACAAACAAAATAAAATATCTAGAAAAAAACTTAACCAAATAAGAGAGATTAATCTACAGCAAAATATAAAATATTGATGAAAGAAATTGAAGAGACACAGAAAAATGGAAAAGTATTTTGTGTTCATGGATTCAAAGAATTAATACTGTTAAAATATTCATACTACACAAAGTAATCTATAGATTTAATGCAATCCCTATCAAAACACCAAAGACATTCTTAATAGGAGTAAAAAAAAAAAAAAAATTAAATGTATATGTAACCACGAAAGACCAAGAATAGCTAAAGCTACTCTGAGTAAAATGAACAAAACTGGAAGAATCACATTATCTGACTTCAAATTATACTACAGAACTATAGTAACCAAAACAGCATGGTACTGGCATAAAAACAGACACATAGACAAATGGAAAAGAATAGAGAACCCAGGAATAAATACACACACTTGCACCTCACTCATCTTTAACAAAGGTGCAAGGAACATACTTTGTAGAAAAGACAATCTATTCAATAAATGGTGCTGAGAAAACTGGAAAGCCATATGCAGAAAAATAAAGCAAACCCCCATCTCTCACCATATACAAAAATCTAAACAAAATGGAATAATGACTTAAATATAGGACACAATGCAGTGAAGTTACTGAAAGGAAACTTTGGGAAAGCTACAAGACATTGGTCTGGGCAAAAATTTCTTGAGTAATACCCCACAAACACAGGCAACAAAATCAAAAATGGACACATCGGATTACATCAGGTTAAAATGTTTCTCTACAGTAAAGCAAACAATCAACAAAATGAAGAAACAACCCATAGCACTGAATAAAATACATGTAAACTACCCATCTAACAAGAGACTAATAATCAGAATATATAAAGAGCTCAAACAACTCAATAGGAAAAAAATATAATAATCTGATGTTAAAATGGCCAAAGATCTGAATAGACATTTCTCAACTGATCACATAAAATGGCAAACAAGCATATGAAAAACGTGCTCAACATCATTGATACCCAGAGAAAAATGTGAATAAAAACCATTATGAGACATCATCTTACCCCAGTTAAAATGACTTTTATCTGAAAGACAGGCAATGGTGAATGCTGGTGAGAATGTGGAGAAAAGGGAACATTTGTGCACTGTTGGTGGTAATGCAAATTTGTACAGTCTCCATGGAAAACATTTTGGAGGTTCTTCAAAGAACTGAAAGTAGCTCTATCATATGATCCAGGAATCCCACTGTTAGGTATATACCAAAAAAAAAAAGGAAATTAGTATATCAGAGACATATCTGTATTCCCATGTTTATTGTAGCACTATTCACAATAGTCAATATTTGGAAACAGCCTGTGTCCATCAACAGATGAATTGTTAAAGAAAATGTGGTACATATACACAAAAGAGTTCTATTCAGCTACAAAAAAAAATTATAAGATCCTGTCATTTGCAACAACATGGATGGAAGTAATCAACACTGTTAAGTAAGAGGAACCAGGAACAGAAAAGAGAACTTCATGTGTTCTCACACATTTGTGAGGGCTAAAAATTAACACAGCTGAATTTGTAGAAATAGATAACAGAATTATTGTTACCAGAGACTGGGAAGGGTAGCGTGGGCCAGCGGAGTAGGGATTGTTAATGTGGACAAAACTATAGTTAGACATAATGAATAAAATCTATGATTTAGTAGCATAATAGGATGACTATAGAGAACAATAATTTATTATACATTTAAAATAACTAAAAAAGTATAGTTGAATTGTCTGTAACACAATGAATAGATAAATGCTTGAAGTGATGGATACCCCACTTACCATGATGTGATTATTACATATTGTATGCCTGTATCAAAATATTCCTTTGCATTAGTCCATTCTTACATTGCTAATAGACATACCAGACTGGGTAATTTATAAAGAGAGAGGTTTAACTGACTCACAATTCAGCATGGCTGAGACCTCAGGAAACTTACAATCATGGCAGGAGGAGAGCAAACACATCACATGGAAGCAGAAAGGAGAAAATGCAAGAAAAGGGGATTTGCCCCTTATAAAACCATCAGATCTCATGAGAACTCACTCACTATATCAAGACCAGCATGAGAGTAACTGCTGCCATGATTAAATTACCTCCCATTGAGTCCCTGTCATGACACGTGGGGATTATGGGAACTACAATTCAAGGTGAGATTTGGGTGGGGACACAGAGCCTGGCCCCTCCCAAATCTCATGTCCTCACATTTGAAAACACAATCATGCCCTTCCAACCATTCCCCCAAATCTTTAACTCATTCCAGCATTAATCTAAAGTCCAACTCCAAAGTTTCATCTGAGACAAGACAAATCCCTTCAGCCTATGAGCCTCTAAAATCGAAAGCAAGTTAGTTACTTCCTAGATACATTGGGTGTACAGGCATTGGGTAAATACACCTGTTCCAAATTGGAGAAACTGACCAAAACAAATGGGCTACAGGCCCAATGTAACTCTGAAATCCAATAGGGAAGTCATTAAACCTTAAAGTTCCAACATGGTCTCCTTTGACTCTATGTCTCACATCCAGGTCACACTGATGCAAGAGATAGGCTCCCAGAGCCTTGGAAAGCTCTGCCACTGTGCCTTTGCAGGGTACATCCCCTCTCCAGGCTGCCATCATGGATGGTGTTGAGTGCATGTGGCCTTTCCAGGCACATGGTACAAGCTGTTGGTGGATCTACCACTCTGGGATCTGGAAGATGGTGAACTTCCTCTCATAGCTCCACCAGGAACTGCCCCAGTCGGTACTCTGTGTAGGTACTCCAACCCCACATTTCCCTTCCACATTGCCCTAGCAGAGGTTCTTCATGAGGGCTCTGCATCTGCAGTAGACTTCTGCCTGGACATCCAGGTGTTTCCATACACCCTCTGAAACCTAGCAGAGGATCCCAAACCTCAATTCTTGACTTCTGTGAACCTGCAGGCCCAACACCATTGTAAGCAACCAAGGCTTGGGGCTTCCACCCTCTGAAGCAATGCACTGAGCAATACACTGGCCCCTTTTAGCCATGGCTGGAGCTGAAGCAGCTAGAATACAGGTCACCATGTCCCAAGGCTACATAGAGCAATGGGGCTCTTGACCCAGCCCAGAAAACCATTTTTCCCTCCTAAGCCTCCAGGCCTGTGATGGACAGGTCTCTCATGATGGTCTCTGACATGCACTGGATACATTTTCCCCAATGTCTTGGGGATGAGTGTTTGGTCCCTCATTAATTATGCAAATTTCTGCAGCTGGCTTAAAGTTCTCCCCAGAAAATGGGTTTTTCTTTTCTATTTCATTGTTAGACTGCAAATTTTTCAAACTTTTATGCTCTGTAAACTCTTGAATGTTTTGCTGCTTAGAAATTTCTTCTGCCAAATACCCAAAATCACCTCTATCAAGTTCAAAATTCCACAGATCTCTAGGGCAGGGGCAAAATGCCACCACTCTCTTTGCTAAAGCACAATGTGTCACCTTTGCTTCAGTTCCCAAAAAATTCCTCATCTTCATCTGAAACCACTCAGACTAGATTTATTGTCCATATCACTACCAGCATTTTGGCCAAAGCCATTCAACAAGCCTCTAGGAAGTTCCACACTTTCCCACATCTTGCTGTCTTCTGAACCTTCCAAGTCTCTAGGAAGTTCCAAACTTTCCAACATTTTCTGTCTTCTTCTGAGCCCTCCAAACTGTTCCAAACTCTGCCTGTTACCCAGTTTCCAAGTTGCTTTCACATTTTCAGGTGTCTTTACTACCCAGTACCAATTTACTGTATTAGTCCATTTTCACACTGCTAATAAAGACATACCCAAGACTGGGTAATTTATAAAGGAAAGAGGCTTAATTGACTCATAGTTCAGCATGGCTGGGGAGGCCTCAGGAAGCTTATAATCATGGTAGAAATGGAAGCAACATGTCCTTCTTCAAATGGAAGCAGGAAGGAGAAAATGCAAACAAACAGGGAAAAAGTTCCTAATAAAACCATTAGATCTCATGAGAACTCACTGACTATCACAAAAACAGCATAAAGGTAACTGCCTCCATGATTAAATTACCTCCCACAGGGTCCCTCTCATGGCACATGGGGATTATCGGAACTAAAATTTAAGGTGAGGTTAGGGCAGAACACAAAGCCAAACCATATTGCCCTTAAATATATACGCCTACCATGTACCTGCAGAATTATTTTAAGTGGACTCAATCAGATGCGTTGATTTTTCACCACATGAGAACACATAGAACATGTCATCTAGGAAGAATAGTCTCTCATCAAACACTGAATCTGCTGGTTTCCCAATTTTGGACTTTCCAGCCTCCAGAACTGTGAAAAATAAAATTTTTATTATTTGAAAGTAACCAGTCTAAAGTATTTTTATAGCAGCCTGAATAAACTATGACACTAAGACAGATGCAAAGACAGAATATAAATAAACATTATAGCTGTAGGTACCTTAACGTAAAATAGAACAATACCCAAATAATACGTCAGGAGACTCTTGGCCTAAGAGGTTATTTGGCCCTGCATTGAACACAATTTCTGCCCATGCTGTCTATGGAAGACAATGTGCTGATGTTATTATTATGTATGATGAGGTGTCAGTGTTACATGTTCAAGGAAGGAGGTCAATGCCTACAAAAGAGGGCTTCTAAGCTAGAGAAAATACAACTGAGCTTTATTTTTCCAGTTCATCTGTGTTTCATTTTTTGTTCTTTTTCCAAATAAATTTGAAATCACCTTCTAGGATCATTCCTTTTTGCAAGAATCATGTGTGGTTATTTCTACTGCTAATTTTAACTTTTGCTTAATCTAGGGGAGGTTATTTACTCTCTTTAAACTTCAGTTTTCATTTATCTTTTAAGTGCTCAAATAATAGTAGTCTGAATTATTATTTTTATTGAGCACCATAGGCATTATTAATAGGATTTCTTTATTTTTGTAACTAAAATATCTTTGAGAACATTAGCAGTGGTTTAACCCTCTTTATACTCTAACTTTGGAGTGTAGTATTAGTTACATTTCAAGTACTCAAAGCACATTAATAAGAGCATTAAACTTAATGACCAAACTATAAATTTGCTAAATACTATCTCACACACATACAGTTAGGAACAGAGTTGATTGCTCAAAAGGTAATACTAATAATAATACAATTGTTCTTTTCCTTCCACAGAATCTGTGCCTATGTCAATGGGGCCACTACATGATAGCTGTATGTCCTTGAATAGAGACAGTGAAGAAAAATTTGTCCAAAGTTGGCTTCACAAAGTCATCACATATATTAGTCCCAAAATGATATTAATTGTTGGATATTGAACATGGAAACATTTCCTTCAGTTTCCCCATGCAATGATTAAAATTTTAAGCTAATTCATGAGTACCTCTAGAACCCAAAATTATATCAAGAGAAGCAAGAAAACAGATTCTTAGCACCACTGATAAGCAAAAATCTGTATACTCATGCAATCTGAGAAAAAGGACTTGACAAGTTAATTAACTGATCTTTTCCCTTACTTATGCTCTGCTACCATTCAAATCCTCCCCAACATTTTGAACAGTTTCTGTTTTTCTCTTCAAAAAGTAAGCAGTAACACAACTCACAAACCTTCAAAGCACTCAGATGTAGCTGTCTTTCCTTTTAAGGCAAGAGAAATAGAGGTATTTTCCTAGAGCTAGAAAATTATTAGTTACTAGAGCAGGTGTTCAAGGTAATAGATTTTGCTGTGGTGAAGCTATGTGTTTACCAATTGTCATCTACATTTTCTTCAATAAATTTATCTTTTTTGTGTTTGTGATATGGGAGTCTCAAGAGAGTGTAAATCCCAGGATACAACCCCTTTGACTCAGGTCTGGTTCCAGTCCCAGCATGGTCCGAATTTGTTTTCACATGAATCTTTTAGGAATTTGAAAAAAAAAAAAAAAGGAGATAATATTAGTCTCTCCAAATAAGGCTTGTCAGAAATCAGTCAAGATATAAATGAATACTGGCCTAGAACAAAGCTCAAATAAATGTTAAGATGAAAAGAAAGAGAGTGGGAACAGAGAAAAGAAAGCATAGAAATACTGTTTATTAAGCTATGGGATACTATAACAGCAGTTTATTAAAATAAATTTATACCTGCAAATGTCTATATTAAAAATTAGAAAGATCTCAAAGCAGTAACCTAAACTTCCACCTTAATAAACTAGAAAAAGAAGCACAAAATGAACCCAAACAAAACTGAAAAAAAGAAATAGTTATGCTTAGAGAAGTAATTAATGAAATAGAAAATAGAAAAATGATGGTGAAAAATCAGCAAAACAAAAGTTGATTATTTGAGAAGTTCAATAAAATAGACAAGCCTATAGCTAGACTATCCAAAACAAAAAAAGACTGAAATTATAAAATCATTATTAAAACAGCAGACATCAGTAATGACCTGATATAAACAAAAAGGATTATAAGGGCACAGTATAAACTTCTGCACACCCACAAATTAGACAACTTTGATAAAATGCAAAATTTTGTTAAAAGACAAAAATTACTGAAACTGACTTAAATGAAAAATCTGAATACACATATAACACATAAGAGATTGATTTAGTAAATAAAATTGCCATTAAGAAAATCCCAGGCCAGATAGCCTCACAGGTGAAAACTACCAAATATTAAAAGAATAATTAATACCAATACTTACATATTCCTTCAAAAAAAAAAAAAGAGAAAGAGAAAAGAATACTTCTCAACTTAATCTATGTGGTGAGTATTGCCCTCACAACAAAACCATACAAAAAGACTAAAAGAAAAAGAAAACTACCCAACAATATTCATTATAAACATAGATGCAAAAATCTCAACAAAATACTAACAGAATCTAACACTTTAAAATAATTTTATGTTATGATCAAATGGAATTTATTCTAGGAATGAAAAATAAGTTTAATATCACAAAATCAGTCAGTGTAATAGACCGTATTTATAGATTAAAGGGCCAAAAACACATGATCATGACAGTAGACGTTAAAAAAAAGAAGCATTTGGGTGAGTTTTGTCACCAAAATGATAGAACAGAAGTAATCCAGCTTCACTCCCCACCCCAAGCCCAAGAAAGCCAAAAACAAATACCCAGCACCAAGATTATCCCTAGCAATATCTCAGAACTCAAGTCTAAGGATGAGACAATCCCTGGGGCCACAGAGAAGTGATAAAACTCCAAGCAGATGGTAAGAGTTTCAGACTTCTATATTGATGATGCCCCTTGTTTAATATACTAGGCACTCTAAATGGAAAATCTCCCCCAGACTCACAGTTTCTACACTGGAAAAAGTGAGATTGAGGTAGACAACCAACTTCTCCACCATTTGATGTTCACTTTCAGGAGAACTGTTTCTGCCTCACTCAAAGAAAGTATTGAAAGTGCCTTTAGAGAAAAAAAAACCCTTAGGGCAGCCAGAGACAAAGAGAAGAGGGGACTACTATCCACAGCCCATAAAAACTCTGCTCTGTATCTCCAAAAGAGCTGTCAGGTCAGAATGGGCTGTTCATCAGCATCATGCTATAGTAGGCATGTTCCATTGGTCCCCTGGGCACAAACCCTAGATAGCCCTCCCACATAGCTGGGATATCCTCTATGGGACCTACCCCATATGGGACAGATAGCATTCCAAAAATTTTCTACAGCCAAGGCAAAGTGGAGTTTAAGGTGCCATCCAATGACCAAAAAGGATGTAGTAGTTTAGCACAAAGGAAATTCAACAGGTAAATTGCAAAGAACTTCTAAGTAAATCTATCCAAGAGAAACAAAACAAGCCAGATAGGGAAGACTGGAATAAATACTAATTATTCAATATGAAGATATGCCCACAAGAGAAGACTGGATTAAATAACTAATTATTCAATATGAAGACATGCCCGCAAGAAACAGCAGCAAACAGGCAACCATGACCTCCTCAAATGGACAAAGCAAGAAGCCAGTGACTGACCCTAATGAGATAGCAATGTGTGAGCCCCAGATGAAGAATTCAAAATAGCAATTTTAAGAAACCTCAGAGAACTCCAACATAGAATAACAACTCAGAAAATTATCAGATAAATTGAACAAAGAGGTTGAAATAGCAAAATAGTTAAACAAATCTCTGATGTGAGAAATACATTAGCTGAACTGAAAAATGCATTAGCGGCATTAACACCAAAATGGATCAAGTAAAGAAAAAAAAAAACAGTGAGCTCAGAAACAGTCCATTTGAAAATACATAGAAGATAAAAAAGAAAAGAAGGGTGAAAACGAATAAAGAAAGCATATGAAATATAGAAAATTACCTCAAAAGAGTAAATCTAGAAATCATTAGTGTTCAAGAGGGAGTTGAGAAAGAGCAAGGAGTGTAAAGACCATTGAAAAAATAATAACAGAAAACTTTCCAAGCATAAAAATATATTCTGGTACAAGGAAAATCAGAGATCACCAACAGCTCCAACCCAAATAAGACTATCCCAAGGCATATAATAATCAAATTCTCAAAAGTCAAGGACAAAGGGGTAGTCCTAAAAGCAGTGAAGGAAAAGAAACAAATAACAAAATAACATATAAATGATGTCCGATTCACCTGGCAATAGAATTCTCAACAGAAACCATACAGACCAGGACAGAGTGGTATACACATTTTTTTGCAAAGAAAAAATAAAAAGCGAAAAAGAATACTGTACTTAACAAAGCTATCGTTCTTATATGAAGGAGATATAGTCTTTCCCAGGCAAATAACAGCTAAGGGAATGAATCACTACCAAACTCATCTTACAAGTAATGCTAAAGTAAAAAACGATAGTGTGCAGAAAAAAAACATTTAAAGATATAAAACCCACTGATAAAAGTAAGTACACAGACAAACTCAGAATAATCTAATACTGTAATTGTGGTGTGCAAACCACTCATATGTTTAGTATGAAGACTAAAAGGTAAATCTATTAAAAATAATAGTAACCACAGCAATTGTTAAGAAATAGAACATATAAAATGCAAACTCAGAAAACAAAAAGTCTAGATGTGGAGGGATGGAGCTATAGTGAAGTGTTTTTTTAGTTTTTCCTTTGTTTCTATTCCATTTTGTGATCAAGGATAAGTTGTTATCTGTTTAAAAACACTCAAAAAACTGGATATAAAGGGAATATACCTCAAAATAATAAAGGATATATATGACAAAACCAAAGTTAACATCATGCTGAATAAGGAAAAAATTGCAGGCCGTTTCTCTAAGATCTGAAACAAGACAAGGATGCTGATTTTCACTCCCCTTATTCAAAAAAATATTGGAAGTCCTTGCCAGAGCAATCAGACTAGAGAAAGAATAAAGGATATCCAAATTAGAAAGGAAAAAATCAAATTATCTTTGTTCATAGATGACATAATCTTATACTTTGAAAAACCTAAGGATGCCATCAAAAATGGTTAGAACTGATAAATAAATCCAGTAAGGTTGCAGAATACAAAATTAGCATACAAAACTCCATAACATTTAAATCTGCTAACAGTGAACAATCTAGAAAGAAATCAAGAAACTAATCCCATTTATAATCGCTACAAAAAATGTAAAATATCTAGGAATATATTTAACCAAAGAAGTGAAAGTTCTCTACACTGAAAAGTATAAAACATTGATGAAAGAAATTAAAGAGGATACAAGAAAAAGGAAATAGATGCCATGCTCATAGATTGGAAAAAACTATTATTTTTTAAATGTCAATACTATCAAAAATGATTTGCAAATTCAATACAACCTCTATTAAAATAACAACGATATTCTTCACAGAAATAGAAAAGAAATCCTAAAATTTGTATGAAACCACAAAAGACTCCAAAATAGTCAAAGTAATCCTGAACAAAAATAACAAAACTGGAGGCATCATAATACTGGACGTCAAAATATACTACACACCCATGGTAACCAAACTGCATGATATTGGTATGAAAACAAACACATAGACCAATGGAACAGAACAGAGAACCCAGAAATAAATCCACACATTTGCAGCTCGTTCATTTTCAACAAAGGTGACAAGAACGTACATTGGGGAAAAGAGAATCTCTTTAATAAATGGTGCTGGGAAAATCAGATAACCATATGCAGAAAAATGAAGTGAGACCCTTTCTTCATCATATACAAAACTCTAATCAAAATGTAATACAGACTTAATTAAATGTAAGGCAGGAAGCTATGAAACTAGTAAAAGAAAACTTTGGAGAAATGCTATAGGACATTGGTCTGAGCAAATATTTTTTGGGGGAATAAACCCCAAAAGCACAGACAACAAAAGGAAAAACAGACAAATGAGATAACATTAAGCTAAATAACTTCTGAATAGCAAATAAAACCTTCACAAAGTGAAGAGACAACTTATAGAATATCAGAAAATATTTGCAAACTATTCATCTGACAAGGGATTAATAACCAGAATATATAAGGAACTCAAACACATATCAAAAACAGATGGTCTCACTTAGAAATAAGCAAAACGATCTGAATAGACTTTTTTTCAAAAGAAGATACAAAAATGGCCAAGAGGTATATGGAAAAAATAAAAAAAAGGACAACATCACTAATCATCAGGGGAATGCAAACCAAAACCACCAATGAGATATCATCTCCAGATAAAATGGCTATTATCAAAAAGTCGAAAAATAACAAATTCTGGAGAGAATGCACAGTAAGAGTAATGCTTGTACACCATTAGCATGAATGTAAACCAGTGTAGTCATTTTGAAAAGATATGGAGTTTTCTTTTAAAAACTAAAAATAGAACTACCACATGATCTAGCAATCCCACCACTGGGTTTATATTCAAAAGTAAGGAAATCAGTATATCAAAGAGATGTCTGCACTCCCATGTTTATTGCAACACTATTCACAGTATCTAAGACATAGAATTAACCTAAGTGTCCAACAGTATATGAATGAAGAAAACGTAATATGTATACACAATGGAGTATTACTCAGCTGAAAAAAAGAATGAAATCTTGTCATTTGCAGCAAGGGGGCAGGAACTGGAGGTCATTGTGAGCATAGAAAGATGAATATTACATGTTCTCACTCATAAGCAGGAGCTAAAACACTGGATCTCATGGAAGTAGAGAGAAGATGGTGGTTACCAGAGGCTGGAAAGGGAAAGGGGGAGGAGAGGATAAAGAGAAGTTGGTTAAATGGTACAAAAATACCGTTAGATAGAAAAAACAAGTTCCAATATTTGATAGTATAGAAGGAAAATAGTTAATGATTTTTTCTACATTTCAAAATAACTAGAAGAGAAGAATTGTAATGTTTCCAACACAAAGAAAAGATAAATGCTTCAGCTGATGTATATTCCAATTATCCTGATTTGACCATTGCACATTGTATACAGATATAAAAATACCATATGTACCACATAAATATGTACAACTATTATATATCAATTTTTAAAAGAATGAATTTGGGCTCCTCACATGATACACAAATATTAACTAATAATTAATAATACACATAAGTGTAAATGCTAAAAATATTAAAGTCTTAGAAAAAGATAGTAGTAAACTTTGTGACCTTGTGTTAGACAATAGTTTCTTAGATAAAACACTAAAAGCACAAATAAAACAATAGACTAGTTGAAATTCACTATAATTAAAAACTATTTTATCTGTAAAGAATACCATAAAGAAAGTGAAAACACACAGACGGAGAGAAAGTATTCGGAAATCATGTATCTATTAAGTAGCTGTTATTCAGAAAAAATACATAAGAAAATTTTGCGATTCCATAATAATGAGGCAAATGACGCAAATGACAAATAGGCCAAGCATCTGAATAAACATTTCCCCAAAATAAGACACATAGATGGTCTATAAACACACAGGGATATGCTTTATCTTTTAGGCTAGGCTTTATGGAAATACAAATGAGTATCACAATTACATAGCACTTTATATCTACTAGGATGCCTAAAATGAAAAGCACAGACAATAACAAGTGTGGATAAGGATGTGAAGAAATAGAAAAACTTTATATTGCTGGTAGGAATGTAAAATTTTATAATTGCTTTGGAAAACAGTTTGTCAATTTTTCAAAAAAGTAAACATAGAGTTACCATATGACTCAGCAATTCCACTCCTATGTGTATATCCGAGAGAAATAAAAACATCTGCCAAAAATAAAATTTGTGCACAAATCTTCTTCATAACATGATTCACAATAACCAACAAGTGAGATCAGCCCAAATATTAATTAACTGAACAAGGGCAAAACAAAATGGGGCATAGCTATACAATGCAATATTATTTGGAAATAAAAAGAATGAAACACTGATTCATGCTCCGAAGTGAATATACTTTAAAAGCATCATGCTAAGTAAAAGAAGCCAATCACAAACAACACATATCACATGATTGCATTTCAAATATATATAATCATATGATATTGGCAATATAAAGTGACTGAGAATAGATTAGTGGTTTCCATGAAGCAGAGGGAGATAAGACTGGGAAATGACTGCTAACAGAAAGGGGATTTCCTTTTGGAGTGAAGAAATGTTCTAAAACTCGATAGTAGTAATAGTGCCATAACCTTGTAAACATATTTAAATGACCAAGCTGTACATTTTAAAAGGGTAAGTTTGATAGTATGTAAATAATAACTTTGTTATGCAAAAAAATGCATTGTTAAATAAAAGCATCTAGAAGAAGAATCACATAGGGAGAAAAAGAATATTTTTAAAAGGTAAGAAATAAGGCTAAGTTTGCAACTGAATGCCACTGGTTCACATGTTTCATTCATAATTTAAGATGTACAAGAAAGAATTCTGGTGTGAATATTTGATAAATAAGTTTTTAGAAAAATGAAAGAGACTGCAATTGGAGTGTTCTTTCAAATTTTCCATCTGTTCAACTACATAGACTGTCTCTTTAATTTTTCATGGAAGTTTATTATTAACAGCCTCTTCTTTCGAAATTAAAATCATGTTGGAAAATACGGAATTAAATTCTGACATTGATCACAATAAATAGATCCACCGTCAATATATACTTTGACTTAAAGTTTAGTAAAATCTCTCAATCAGCTTTCTTTCTCATAATAATTAAATGTTTGTGGTGTTTTTGTGATTTCTAAAATAATGTAATGTCTGGTTAGTTAGCTTCAAAGAACTCTGTTATCCTCTTTCCTAACAATGGCCAGTCACTGCCCATACATTTGAAGCACTTAAAAACATTGGAGTGCTGTAGTCCCAGCTACTCTGGAGGCTGAGGCAGAAGAATGGCTTGAACCCAGGAGGTTGAGATTGCAGTGAGCCGAGATGGCGCCATTGCCCTCAAGCCTGGGTGACAGAGTGAGACTCTGTCTCAAAAAAAAAAAGAAAAAATGTTGGAGTGGAGGAAGTCAAGAAGAATGAAGGTGGAAAAAATAATTATTTTACAGGCTATTTTTTCAAATCATATTCTTCATCATTGTCAACTTGACTTTCTTTAGAAGTTCCAGCACTGATTTTGTGCAACCCAGAATGCTAATGCAATGATAAATTACTTTACACGTGTAACACAAAATAGAAAAAAAAAAAAATTTTCCCCCAAATGAATTCACTCCATTTAAGTTGCATGTCAGGAAGCAAGAAAACTAAAGCCATAATCCTCCAAAGTCACTGGTTTAAATGTTATCCAAACCGTGACAGTTAAGGAGGCAAATAGTAAGTGTCTGACTTTGAGTTTAGTCAGTAATAATGGCGCTGTCTTGCTCACAGGAGTAAGTTCTTCCTGAGACACCAAGAGAGAAGGAAAGACATGACAAAAATGATGGCAAAATCAATAACGGACATCTAACAGTCATTACATTAAATGACACTTTGTCCCATCCCTTAGGCAAAACTGTTTTTGTTGATTATTTTGTTTGTAGATTTTACAATTCTTGTATTAACAGTAACACACTTTTCAAATCTTAGGGAAAGGTGTTAGGTGTAAGCAAAACAGAAATAGGAAAAAATGTCAGACCACCTCCTAAACTTTTCATACTCTTATAAATGATTGGTTCCTAAATACTTGTCTTTGGGGATTCTGTTTCTTTCTCCATTGGGAAGGTGATACTGGTGCACTGAGTAGATATTTTTTTTTGTACTAATGTTGTCTTACATCTGCTGAACGAATCAAGATACTGTGTCAAATCCACATTAGTAATGTGGATATATGCATAGTAATATATGCAAAAACAAGCATGCAAGAATAAAGGAAAACACCAAAAAAGGAAAATCACAAGGTTAGCTTTGCCCTACTGCATATTTAAAAATACTGTAAAACTTATACAATCAAAATGATGTGTTACTAATAAATGAATAAACAAATATGCCGGTAAATAGCATAAAACGGCCCAGAAATTATTCCAAGTGCATATGAAAAGTTAGAGTGTCATAAAAGTAGCATCGCAAACCACTGGGACACAGATAGACTCTAAATTGTCCTGGAACGACTGGTTATTTAGAAAAAGACAAAATTGTATCTTTACTTCACACCACAAACTAGAATAAGTTCTTATTTAATCAGGGACCTAAACGAAATAAATTAAATTGACTAAGCTCAAAGTCAGACACTATTTATCTCAGCTGTTAGGGTTTGGAGAAATTACAGTTGAATTCCTTTTAACTTTTGTGTAGGGAAAGCCTTTTTTCTTTTTCTTTTTCTTTTTTTTTTTTTCTCCCAGAGATAGGATTTTGCTCTGTTGCCCAGGCCAGAGTGCAGTGGTGCAGTCTTGGCTTACTGCAACCCTTGCCTCCCAGGCTCAAACAACCCTGCCACCTCAGCTTCCTGAGTAGCTGGGACTGTGAGTACACACCATCAGGATCAGCTAAATTTGTAATGTTTGTTGTAGAGACAAAGATCTCACTATATTGTTCAGGCTGGTCTTGAACTCCCAAGCTAAAGTGATTCTCCCACCTCGGCCTCCCAAACTGTTGAGATTACAGGCATGAGCTCCAGGATCCAACTAGAAAAGCCTTTCTAACTAGGATTCAAAATCCAGAGGGAACGAAAGATTGCTACATTTGACTACATAAATTTTTTAAAGTATTTGAATGACAAAATAAATATAAAATAAAATAAATATAATACAACAGTCAAAAGACATTGACAAACTGGGAGAAAATCTTCGCAAAATATGTCACAAATAGGTAATATCCCTAATATAGAAAGAACTCTTAAAAATTGAGAAACAAAGAACCAAGTATCTGATGGAAAAATGAGGGAAAGGTAGGAAAACAACTCAAATAAAAAGTAAAAAGCAGTCCTTTAAACATGCGAAAAAGTATTCAAAGTCACTTATAATCAAAGAAACGTTAAGATGTGGTTCATGTGTGTAATCCCAGCACTCTGGGAGACTCAGAGGGCCAGATCCCTTGAGGGCAGGAGTCAGAGACCAGCCTAGGCAACATGGCGAAGCCCCATCTCTACAAAAAATACAAAAAAATTAGCTGGGCAGGGTGGCGCATTTCTGTAGTCCCAGCTACTTAGTAGGCTACCTAGTAGTAGCTACAATGAGCGTGATCACATCACTGCACTCCAGCCCGGGCAACAGGAGTTGCTGTCAGGAGACCCTGTCTCAAGAAAAAAAAAGAAAAAGGAATGTTAATAAAAATAACACTTAAATACAAATTTGGCACCTATTAGATAACTGAAAATTGTACAAGTATGATAATCCACCCTGTTGGTGAGGTTGTGGAGAAACAAGTACTCTCACATATTTCTACTAAGAAGGAAAAGTAGTACAACTTTTTTTATTTTTGAGATGGAGTCTTGCCCTATCGCCCAGGTTGGAGCAGGTGCAATCCACCATGCCTAGCTAATTTTTTGTAGCCTTAGTAGAGATGGGGTTTCCCCATGTTGGCCAGGCTGGTCTCTGACTCCTGACCTCATGATCCTCCCACCTCGGCCTCCCAAAGTGCTGGGATTACAGGTGTGAGCCACCGTGCCCGGTTTGGTATAACTTTTAAAGGAAGATTTAGCAATATCTGATAAAACTACTGATGCACGTACTTTTTACTCCTCAAGTTATCTTGCACATACACCTCCAACAACAAGAAAATGTATATGTAATGTTATTCATTATAGCATTGTTTGTAACTGTACTTGGAAAACTATCTAAATGCCTATATGAGGAGAATGCGTGAATAAACTATGGCACCCACAAAGCAGAATACTATACAGCTATAAAAAGTGATGAGGCAAAACTCTGTGAACAGATAAGGAGTGATTTCCAAGACATAAAATCAAAAGGAAAAGCAAAGTGCAAAAGTGTACCTATAGTATATGCTGCTTTTTATACAACAAATAAAAGGATACAATAAAATATATAGGGATCTGCTCATTTGTACAAAATGGAACACTAAAAGGATAAACTAGAATCTAATGAGAAAGATCACCTACAGAAAGCAGGTAGAAACAGGAGGAGAGAATAGGAAAATGAGAATGGAGGATCAAGAGTGATAGGGGGAATGGAACTTCTCTGAGTATACCTTCTCCTGGATTGGAACATTTGACTCCAACTACCTCACTGCTAATTTTTAGCATTTGATGCTTCTAAAAAGATAAATCTTGCATTTTATCCAATTTTTTTTTGTCATTTATCTCACTGAAAGAACGGATTCTTTTAAACCTTTAAGTTCAAGCATTCATGTGCACGTTTGTTGTGTAGGCAAATTGTGTTTTATGGGGATTTTGTGTACAGATTATCTCATCACCCAGGTAATAAGCATAGTACCTAATAATGGATTCCAGCTCCATCCACGTTGCTGCAAAGACAGAACCTCATTTTTCTATGATTGCACAGTATTTCACACTGTATATGTACCACATTTTCTTTATTTAGTCTACCATTGATGGGCATTTAGATTGATTCCATTGTGAATGTCTTTGCCATTGTGAATAGTGCTGTGATGAACGTATGTATGTGTGTGTCTTTATGGTAGAATGATTTATATTCATTTGGGTATATTTGTAATTGTACTTGGAAAGTCTCCACGCCTGGCCTGTTTGTCTACTTTTTAATAGGGTGGTGTGTTTTTTGTTTGTTAGTTTGCTTAAGTTCCTTATACATTCTGGATATTAGATATTTGTTGGATGCATAGTTTGCAAATATTTTCTCCCATCCTGTGGGTCATCTATTTACTCTGTTGATAGTTTATTTTGCCCAATGATGAGATTGCCGGGTCAAATAGTAATTCTGTTTTGTTATTTAACAAATTGCCACACTGCTTTCCCCAATGGTTTAAAAAATTTATATTCTCACCAACAGTGTGTAAGTGTTCCCTTTGCTCTGCAACCTCACCAGCATCTGTTATTTTTTGACTTTTTGATAATAGCCATTCTAACTGGTGTGAGATGGTATCTTACTGTGGTTTTGATTTGCATTTCTTCAAAGATTAGTGATGCTCGACACTTTTTTACATCTTTCTGGCCACGTACATGTGCTCTGTGTTTTTGAAAAGTGTTCAAGTTGTTTGTCTAATTTTTATTTTATTTATTTATTTATTTATTTATTTTTGAGATGGAGTCTCCCTTTGCCGCCCAGGCTGGAGTGCAGTGGTGCAATCTTGGCTCACTGCAAGCTCCACCTCCCAGAGTCAAGCAATTCTCATGCCTCAGCCTTCCGAGTAGCTGGGCTTACAGGGGTCCACCAACACATCTGGCTAATTTTTGTATTTTTAATAGATACCAGGTTTCACCATGTTGGCCAGGCTGATCTTGAACTCCTGACCTCAAGTGATCTGCCCACCTCAGCCTCTCAAAGTGCTGAGATTACAAAGGTGAGCCACCATGCCCAGCCTGTTTGTCTACTTTTTAATGGGGTGATTTTTTTTTTTTTGCTTGTTAATTTGTTTAAGTTCCTTATACATTCTGAATATTAGAGATTTGTTGGATGCATAGTTTGCAAATATTTTCTCCCATTCTGTGGGTCATCCATTTGCTCTGTTGATAGTTTATTTTTCTGTGCAGATGCTCTTTAGTTTAATTAGGTCCCATTTGTTAATTTTTGATTTGCAATTAAGCAAAAGCACTTGTTGCAAGTGCTTTTGGTATCTTAGTCGTGAAATCCTTGCCAAGGCCTATATCTAGAATGGTATTTCCCAACTTATCTTCCAGGATTTTTATGGTTTTAAGTTTTATATTTAAGTTTTTAATCCATCTTAAATTGACTTTTGTATATGGTGCAAGAAAGTCTAGTTTCAGTCCTCGGCAAATGGGTAGCCAGTTATACCAACACAATTTACTGAACAGGGAATCCTTTCCCTATTTTGCTTTGTGTGTGTGTGTGTGTGTGTGTGTGTGTGTGTGTGTGTGTGTGTGTGTGTCTTTGTCCAAGATAGTGATACATGTGTGGCATTATTTCTGGGCTCTCTATTCTGTTCCATTTGTCTGCCTGTTTTTGTACCAGTACCATGTTGCTTTGATAACTGTAACCTTGTAGTATAGTTTGAAGTTAGGTAACATGATGCCTCCAGCTTTGCTCTTTTTGCTTAGGATTGCTTTGAGTATTCAGGCTCTTTTTTGGTTCCAAGTGAATTTTAAAATAGTTTTTTTCTTCTAATTTTGTGAGGAATGTCATTGGTAGTTTGACATGAGTAGCATTGAATCTGTAATTGCTTTAGGCGGTAGTCCATTTTAACAACATTGATTCTTCCAATCTATGATCTTTGAAAGTTTTTCCATTCATGTGTATTATCTCTGATTTTTTGAGCAGTGTTTTGTAATTTTCATTGCAGAGATCTTTTACCTACCTGGTTAGCTGTATTCCTAGGTATTATATTATTTTTGTGGCTATTGTGAATGGGAGTGTGGGAAGAACTGATCTTTATTACTCACTATTATCAATGTCCTAAACATGACTGAGAAAGGATCTGTTTATCTAACTGATTCTTATACAGATTTCCATATAGCTATCCTGTTTCACCTCACCTGGCCCTCCCCCCGCACTTTCAGAGGTATTTGGTACCTGGAGTTCCTGAGGCTTCTGTGGTTCTGTCCTACAAATCATCTGGATCACCTCCCTCTTAACTTAGGTTCCAGTTTTCTTTTGTTTGCTATGTGTGTCTATTTTCTAATCTCAAAAATTTATCTTCTCCTCTGTACTTTTTATTCACGTGAGTTTACACATTTCTTATTCCTCAGGTATAACTCTAGTGGAGCCTTGGAAAAAGTGGAGATTAACTTGAATTTTGTATTTCTTCCCGATGGCCTCAGAGGCAGTGACAGTACTTCAACAAGGTGATCAATGACAGGGGTTCTGAGATAAGGAAATTCCACTGGTTTCTTGAGTTTACAGTGTTCCTATTATGAGACAGTAGATTTTAGTGTTTCAGAGCATGGTCTCTCCAGTTTCTAAGCTGCATAGCCTCTGTGCCTAAACTGCCTCAGAATTAAAATGGATATGATGATAGTATCTACCTGCTAAGTTTCTTTTGAGAGTTAAATGACTTAATACCTGTAAAAAAAAAACACTTAGAATAGTGTCAGCCACAAAATAATTACTCAATATGTATTAGTTTGCATAGTTTGTATTACTTTTGCCAGAAAGCTCAAAGAACAGCAGCAATCACATCTATCCTCAACCAGTGCAACCAGCCAACCCACTGAAATTAAGACAGTGTCAGGAGGTTTACTGGTCATTTGTGCTGTGAAGTATTAAACACCCAAGGCCATCTCACCAGTTTTTAATTTGGTGCCTAATTTTCTCATTTTTATGGTGATACACTTAACTGCTATGAGGAAAAGATACGTAGTCCATTTTCTGTTTACTTAATTTGTTTCTAATCAATTCACTATATATTCATCGATTATGCAAAGCACTGAGTTAGGTATATTGGGGGATAGAAAAACTTATAATTGTGATTGCCTTCTAGGAACATATAAGAAGTAACAATAAATGAAAAACTATTTTATAAAAGATTTGAATAAGTTAATGGGGAAAAATAGAATAGATAGAGGTGATATAGGATTATTAAAATCTATTTGGAAAATTGAGTCATAGTATTTCCATTGAAACTTTCCTGAATTACTTGAATAAATTATGCATTGCCAGAGATGGATTTGTCATGAAATGAATGGAACTTTAGGACTCAGGGACCCTCACTTGCATGGAGCTCTTACAAGGCCCTAGAAGAAGTTCCAAAAATGTGTTCACATGTTCACACATTTATAGAAAATTTGGAAAAGAAAGATAGTTTAACCTTAATCAGTAAACACCACTGTCTCTCTACACTCTTACTTCCCTTTCATCACTCTTCCCTGGTGACAGATGGCATTAGAGTGACTGTCGGCATTTTGGCGATCTTGCAAAGGAGAATTTCAGAGGAGGATATATTTCTTTTAGGTTTAATGTTATATTATTATGTGGTTCACAATTGATTTTGTGTATAGTGAGCTTATTGTTAACCATCCAGGAATAGAAATGGATTTCAGAACACTTGCAGCTCTCACTGTTTGAACTCACCCGGTTCCATGAAACAAGTAACAAATGGTATTAGAGTTCCTGTTCTATGAACATGCCCTATATCTCTCAGTACTGGAAGTCAGAAGAATGGAGAAGAAATAATGTTTGAAATCTGCGTGATCAGGAGGCAGCCTGTGGAAATTTCTTATAGTCATCAGTGGTATAAAATTATAAGCAGTGCATTTAAATCTTATAGAACCGAGTGAAAACAAAAATTACTACCTGTCTGGAATATACTCAATAACACAGCATATACAATTATAAACATACAACACATTTTAAATGAGAATTGTGCACAAAGTTGAACTGCCCCAAATTCTTTTGTTTATAGGGAGCATTCCTCTAACAGTACTACAAAGAACCAGGACATCAGAATGTGAAGTTGGCTGTAATGTGCATCTCAAGGTATTGGACTGTATCTTAGCATATCTGATGCATGCTGGCCTGAACTCTCTGGCACCTTCAGACAAATCAGTGAGTGAAATTGCTACTAAGGCAACAAAACAGTCAGAAGAACCAAGTGCTCCAGCGACAAAAACTCCCATGCATATTGATCAGTAAGGCAATATATGCAATTTAAGAGTAATGCGATTACACAATTATGTAGCTCAATACAATATAGCCACATTTTGTAAATGCATTTCATTTCCTTTTGTTTATGCCTTGATTTCAGATTAAATATACATTTTATACTTATTGATGATATCAAAAGTCCAAGACTTACAGAAGTGTGCAAGGCAACTATGTAGTTAATAAAGATACTATGTTTTAAATGTGATATCTGTGGTATTTGTCACACTTTGTGATTTGCAAAATTTTGTGACTTTTTTCTTTTTCTAAATATATGTTACTTTCACACATAATTGTGCATTCATAATTTGCTATTCTCCAAATCTACAATGTAGAGTCATTTTGAGTTTGAGAGTGATTTGTACGTGTATAGCCCTTAGTGCAATGCCTACCGCACAAGTTCTCAGTTATTTCTAGCTCTAAGCATTGTGTATAAGTAACCGGCAGAGTGCCTGTCATACAGTAGAGTCTAAGGGCCATCTCCTTCTTTCTTCACTATCTTGAAAAATGCATGTGATTGCTGCGGAACTCAGTGGCTCCCTTGAATTACATAACCGGCTTTAAAAAAGAAGCTGGACTACATGATATTTTAATGTTTTTCAACTCTAAGATGTGACTAATGTATACCTGGCCAAGAACTGTAAGTTGGTAGAGTCATATATCACTCTAGGTATCAGAATGCTAAGATAAGAAGCATAGCCTCAAAACTTCACAAGAACTTGGAGGGTACAACACACACAAACTTGAATGGAGTGATGCAAAAATATAAAAGAAAAACAACCATATCCTATTTACTATTTTTTCAAAATCTGCCTTTCTTATCATTTAAAGCTTTTCCCTTTCTTTCCTCTATTCACGTCCATGCTAGTTCTAATATCCCTTTTACATTATTTTGAAATACTAATACTATTTTGTGCTTTAGAAATGCTTTTCTCTATTTTTACAATAATAATTTTCTTTTAAAATCCTAAAATGGGCTTCATTTTTCTCTATCTACACCTCTGTAGTTCCTCTCCTTACTGAGCTACTTGAGATATCTTTGTAATCTTTTTTTATCTTTCACTCCAAGTCTTTAATAACTGCCTTTTTATTCTTCCCTGTCTTTTGTGTGTAATTCCCCCCGTGTCATTTCTACTCCATTTTCTAACATCATCGACTGCACTATTAAATAGAAACACCCTCTAGGAAAAGCTAATTGCGTGGGGAATTTCTATTCCCTAAAGCCAATGGGAAACTTCTGGAATCTCCCATTCGTCTCAAGACTGAAATCCTACCTCAATCAGAGATAATTATTAAACTAAGCAAGAGGATTTCAATAGTCTTCTCAAATTGATCCCAAAGATGCCACCTGCAATGCTGCTGCCTCACTCAGCTTTAGCCACTTTCAATTAACTGAACAGCATAAAGCACTCCCGAGGGACTAGAAGCAAACAAAACCCAAATTACAAACAAGCAGAGATATCTGAAGCAATTAAGCCCTTGGTGGCTTAACTCCAGGGTGCCCAGAACTCTTGTTCAAGGCCAAGGACCCAATAGGAGTAGGTATATTAAGTCAGTTCAATCTTGTGAGGCAGCTAATATCTATTAAATTCAGGTGGTATAGACAGTTACATTTCATAATTGATAAGAGAGGAAAAAAAAAAAAAGCCTATGGCCTGAATGATCTAACACTCTCTACAGCCCAGTTCTACAAGGTAATGTACAAATTTCCACTTCACTTTGTAAACATGACCTCATTTACTTCCTAGTTTACTTAATACAATACTGTAAAACTGCATTTTATAATTTCTAAAGACCCCATCAAATAATCTAGGCCAAGCCGTTCTTTAAATGTGTGTACCACTAGAAGAACTAAGCAGTTCCCTGACATGTAATTTGGCAAATTTAAAGAAGAGTCAGCGGAGAGAAGGGGATTAAAAGGAGAGCAGCAGTTGGAAAAACTAAACAGAAAATGAAGCAAAGAAGTATATGCTTGTAAGTGGTTGAAGTAATGAAATGACTGTAAAAAAAAAAAAAAAATAGTACTCAGAGTGAATCCCAATAGCTGTGAATATCTGAAGATAGGGGTCAGGGAAGCATTTCAAAGGTGCTTACGTTTTGACTGTGCACTGGATTACAGAAGTCTTCTGCCAAGATTCAGGGAGGGAGGCAGATGTGAAGTCCCAATTCCTCCTCCCTCTCATTCTTCCCCCTCCCCTCCGGTGTTATCATTGGTGAAGCAGCAGCAACTGAGGGAGAGTTCTGGGACTGAAGAGGCTTATCTGTAATAGCAGCTTATCTATGGCAAGCAGTAAACCTTGAAGTTAAAACTAAAGGAATTTTAGCCTTCCTGCCATTTCTCTTTTTTTTTCAACCCTATTCCAGTTTGTTACTAGCCTCTTTCCCCTATTTTATGCACTTCAATCAATCAAGCAAGTAATAAGAGCATATTCAGGCCCCACTGTGCTTCAGGAACCGTGTGAGGCCTGAGGGCATGAAGATAGAGAGGTACTCTCTCTGATAACAAAACTTACATCATTATTGAGCGCACAAGGCAGAAACACTACAGGGCCAAATAAGGCAGGACATCAACATCAGGTACATATTGAGTTCTAGTAGAGATGAGTGGTCTCTGAGTTCAAAGGAGAAAGAGTTCAAGGTCCCTGGGATTGGGCCTTGTGGTGGACCAAGAAAATAGATATGGTTTAACAGATGGAGTTAAGGAGAATGAACAACTTAAAAAAAAAAAAAAAAAAGTACACAGCATGGGCAAAGACACTCAAAAATAAAGGACTGGCTTTTGAAGGAAGTAAACCAGCCTGGTGTGAGAAAAGACCCACAGCAGTGATGTAAAGGAAAATTCAACTCAGATTCTGGAAGCCTTTGGATATCTATCTAAAGGATTTGGACCGTATTCTGATAGATGTAGGAAAACAACTAGATCTTTAAGGAAGAACATGCCTGCTTGGTTGTTTGCTCATGGATGTATGCAGGTATGCATCTGAATGTTTTCATTAGTGTTTCATTTATTCCCTATCTTACCTCTGCAAAGAATGTGAGGCTTATAAGAACAAAAACCTATAGCATCTGAAAGAACAGATAGGTAAGAAGGTCAAAGGTAATTCTGAGGAGTACAAGAAACTAGACTTATGAAATGATAATTCATATTTTCAAGGCAAAATAATCTCAAATGTAGTGAAGGTATAAGAATAAACATAAATTGGTGGTTAAGAACAGACAGCAAAAATATCTTAATATATATAATAATTTAATATAGGAGTCATAATCAACAAATATGATTTGAATGTTATAATTAATAAATATATACATGTATAAATGAGTATAATAAGTATATAGAAAGATAATCACATTTACCACAAAGCTCAATATCTCTAGGTTTATCCCCACTCACTCTGCAGAAATTCAAACTGTGGAACCCTCAGCAAGTGTCTTACATGCTCATTTTATGGACTAGTCCTTTAAGCTATTACATGGCATATATTACTGTACTTCTGTTTGTTTAAGGCCTCCTGATGGAATTGTTACCGGGGGTCCTTGCTCCCAGAGCTCCCCAGATGGTGGCAGGCCACTTCCAAAATGGCGGTAGGCCACTTCCAAGATGGTGGCAAGCCTCGTGTTCTCTGACCTGGGGGTCTTGGCCTCATGGATTTCAAGGAATGGAATCTTGGGCCATGCAGTGAGTGTTAACAGCTCTATTAGAAGCCGTGGGTCACAGAAGAGAACCGTGGAACCCACTGACTAGTGTTCAGCTCCATTAGGATGAACCCAGGCACTTAGCTGTGCAGGAACAATGGCAAGCCTTTAGCCCAATCAGGAGCGGCAATGGCCGCCTGGCTGGATCAGGAGCACAGGGACACCCTGCCAGATCCAGAGGGATGGGAGTCAGAGGTGGGTCTGCGACCACGGCAAACAGCAGTGGTGGACAGGGTGAAAGCTCAGCTCCAGCCTTAACAAAACACAGCCCAGAAGAGTGCAGTTGCAAGATTTAATAGAGGGAAATAGAATGAAAACAAAGCTCCCATATAAGGGGAGGGGACCCAAAGGGGGTTGCCGTTGTTGGCTAGAATGCTTGGGTTTATATCCTGATCCTGTCCCTCCCGCTGTACTCTCAGGCAATAGATGATTGGCTATTTCTTTACCTCCTGTTTTTGCCTAATTAGCATTTTAGTGAGCTCTCTGATTGGTCGTGTGTGGGCTAAGTCATAAGCCCCATGTTTAAAGATGAATGCGGTCACCTTTCCAGCTAGGCTTAGGGATTCTTAGTCGGCCTAGGAAATCCAGCTAGTCCTGTCTCTCAGAATGCCTAGTGAAGGCAATGCCACAGCTAACAGTGATCCATGCAAAAGCTACCCTGGCTGCAGCCACCTGTCTGTCTGTTTGCAGGCAGCTAGTTAAAGTGATGAGGCTAAGTTGTCTGCAAGGAGGGGCCTGGCATGTGTCACTGCTACAGGTCTTAGTCTTAATGTTGCCTACAATCATGGTAGGTGTCCCTAGCACATCTCCTTTGGAACACTGTGCCATCAATAAGCTACAGAGACAATAATGGAAAAAAATAAAAAAAACCTTTGGTTTTCGGTCTTTTATTTATTGCAGCCTCCTCAGCCATGAGCCAGCAAAAAGAGAGTGAGTGAGAGATTTGTTATATTCAGAATCTTCCTTCCATTTTGACAACTGTCCTTGAACTATTGCAGCCTCTTCTCTCTGTCCTGCTCTTCTTTCTCTCTCTCTTTGTCTTTCGCTCTCCCTTTTTAGAACTTAGTGCTCAAAAAAACTTAGAAGTAAGGTCTGCTAAGGTGGGAACCTGACTCTGTGATGCCCTAGACTTAAGCCTAAACGGAGAACTTGCTATGAAAGGAAAGCTGGACCAAAGTAGTAGTATACACTCTTCAATTTCTGAAGGTGAAATAGGCACCTTTATGTTTGAGAGCAACAGTCCCATAGCAAATAATTATAGATGACTGCACAGAATGTAAGCTTTCTGGCACATCCTCCTCTGTTTTCTAATGACTATAAGAAAGAAAACTTTTCTGCTGAGCCTCTAGTCATGGTACCTGGAATCCAAGTCAATGTGGACAATGACAATTGTTTAGCAAACCTAATCTTAGCTTTAAAGAATCATTATTTTAAAATTATATTAGTCATTAGAATCCTCCACGTTACGGGAGTGGAGGAAGTCACACACACCTGCATTCCCATTAGCCTTCACTAGGCTTTCCATCAGTAGTAAAAAGCCTATGTTTCTAACTTCCCCAAACTTACTTCCTAAGATACACATAAGGGACCAACCAGTACCATTATCACATAGTAATAATTCTCCCCCAAAGAGCTAAGCAGATGCTATCTAGTCCCATAGGAATAAAGCATGTACATAGCAACAAGGCCATCTCAAAGTATCATATCACACAGCAGATCAAGGTACAGCATCTCTTTTCTATTTCAAACTTAGGGTTGTTCCTCACTGGTGATTTTCATCTACAACAACTTATATCTCAAAAGAAATCTAACCCCAAACAAATATTTCATTACGTGTGTGTGTGTGTGTGTGTGTGTGTGTGTGAGATATATTCTAAGACCTCTTTTACTCAGCAGCAATTATGTTCAAACCTAGATGATAACTGTTGGAAGCCATTGTCTGATAATTAATCTTGGTTGGTGGAGACAGAGAGAATAGGTGATGTGACTCAATAATGATTGTCCCTAGAGAACAAAATTTAAAAAGCAAGGCTGTTTATAAAATAGAAAAGTGTTGACACCAGCTCCATATCATTAGTACTTCAGTCTCACTCTTCTAAATATGAGAAAAGCGGCAAAAAGAGAGTTACGCTGAAGTTCATAATAACACAGAGATACCTTCACATAAGAGTTCCTTCTCAAAGATGATGATAAGCAAAATGAAGCCAGTTAGTCAATGAACAGTAGGTATCCCTGACCATTTCTTGTGATGAAAAGTATGTTCCACCTTGCATTTCCTCCTAAGGTGCTTTTTAATTCTATTAGGGAAAGCTCACAGATGGACCAATTGAAGTAGGTATTTTCTTATTTTCTTTGCATTCAACTATCCCTCTAAGAGTGGGCGCATAAAGAACCTTGCAAATTAGATGTCCTAGAGGTGAAAACGTTAGTACCATAGCCAGTCCTAGCATTTAGACCTCATAAAATTATTGTGCCAGATAATGGGAGCAGGGACTATAAAGTTCAAGGGACTGTCAAGTTGAAATTAGACATGTAAAGAATCTGCATGCCCTTAGCTATAGGAATATAAACATAAAGATATAGAAGGTCAGTCTTTCTCTGTAGCTGAATCAAAGTCAAAAGACATACAATTTTAAGAATAACTCAGAAAACTTCCCTGACATTAACTACCATCATATGGTTAGTGGACTTTTACCTCTACCCAAATTACTTTGCTTTATGGCCAGAATAGCAAATAACTCAAATCTCTGAACATGAGAAACTTTGTATCCTATAAGCTGATTCTATAGTTGATATATAACGCTAAGTTTTAGTAAGTTGGTGATCAGATCAGATCAGATTCTTTGCATTCAGAACCTATATCTTGCCACATTTCATATTTGTAGTCATTAAGAAAGGGAAAATGCAGATTTTTTGTCTTCTGGCATTTGTGGTAAATTTAATCTATAATGCTTGTATTAGTAACAGTATCAGAGAAAAATGGGCCTTTATTATCTGGAGTAATAAGCAATATAGTAATTGGCCTTTTTATCGGGAAAAATAGTTTTCTAGAACAGTGCACAAAAAGAATAGTGCTCAATGAACAGTCTTCTCCAGTAAATGATCATGTTGCAGGCACCTAAAGAAAGCATGATTGTGGTGGGGGTGGTGGCGATCACAAGTCTTATTATTGAGATTCTATGTGTAATACCATTTACAGATTATTTTATTTTTTTAGTCCTAATATTGTTTCAGTTTGTTCTTTCTATTTCTATATTTAGTGTGACTTAGCCAAATCACCTCAGAACTGTTTAGGCCCTAAAGAATCATCTCTCAGTTCCAATAGTAACTAAAGGTAAAAATGGTTTTGTCTGAGCTCAATTGGCAGACTATATTAACAGAAAGAAAAAAAAAATCATTAGAAATCAATTAACAAGAACATTGCTATTCCATATGCAAACTCAGGCAGAAACAGAGAGTCCCACATAATTGTTATTAAAGCTCCTGATACAAGGAAGTGACCATTTCTATATAGAATATTAATGGGGCAGAAGCCATGCATGAGAACATGTGGGTAAGAGAGGAGATTCATAAGGTCCCAGATAGGAAGGATTCAGTTGGCAACACCTAACTAAAGGTCTTAATAATGAGGAAGGTCCTAATGAGGAAGAAGTTGAAATTAATGCCAGAACCCTGGTTCATATCATTTTGCAATTGGAGCTGGTATTAGTCAGTTATGAGAAAATGTAATTTATAACAGCAGGTATTAAAATAATAATGTTTATGTGTCTTGTATACCTTATTTTCATGTAAAATATATAAATGGAAAAAAATATAATATTTTGACATAGGAGCAGAGCTTTTATTGAGGGTCTATTGGTTGCATTTGGGGTCATAGTTCTTTCATAAACCACAGCCACAGGCATTGTTGTTTCCTCTCTCAGCATCTTAAAGTAAAACAATAACCTAATTATGGGCACTTGTAAAGCAACCTGAATATAAAATCCTACTAGTTTTACATTTCTTTATTATCTGTTGTCTCACTCACCCCTGTGTCTATACATTTTTAATAACTCTCTTCTATCAAGTCTTAGCTAAGCATTTCACTGTTTTTATAAAATCAATAATCCCTTTCTTTTCACATCTGTGTGTTATCAGTTTATGTTTTACTCTATTAGATTTAAAAAATTAAGCAATAAAAAAGTTTAGGGATAAACACAACAGACCCTTTACTGGCACACAAATTGACTGGTGGGAGCAAGCATGTCTGAGCATATTAGACAGGACATAGTAGCTATAACATCAAGCCTGACATGGACACTATTCAGTGTGTTTGACCAAATGAATGAAGAATTGCAGCCAATTGGAGCTTATTGAATATGAGCTGGTGTCTATTGTGTTTCGCATAAATTTTCCTACACTAACTTCATAGAAAAGAGGTTAATTTACATGCTTATATTCCAACATTTTGGGAGGCCAAGGTGAGACAATTGGTTGAGCACAGGAGATTGAGACTAGCCTAGAAAACATGGCAAGAACCCATCTCTACAAAAAATTAAAAAATTAGCTGGACATGTTGGCATGCGCCTATGGTCCCAGCTCCTCAGGAAGTTGAAGCAGGAGCATTGTTTGAGCCAGGGAAGTCGAGAGTTCAGTGAGCAGTGGTCAAACCATTGCATTTCAGCCTGGGTGACAGAGTGAGACCCTGTGCTCCCAATCCCCAAAAAACAGTAATTTATTTTAAATCTTCTTTCATTTTTTAATGAAAATGTACCCCTATTCATGCAAACCATTCTGGGGCACACTACCTGTGAAAGGTAGTAAACTGAACCTACAATACAGGTAACAAAATGGGCTTTCTCTGGTTTAGCCTCACTAACCGAATTTTTGGATGATAAGCCCCAGAGAATTCCTCTTGACTCTGGAGATTCCCAGAAGGTTACCTGGGTTCCTTACCCATAAATACGGTCTTCCTGGATCTGGTACACAATCCTTCTCCTCTACTGCCTCCAACAATAACTGGGAGAGTTCCAGATCATTGTGAAGGTCTTGTGCTGTTTCTCAGTTACTCTATTCTGTCCTCAGCATGAGTTATCTCCTGCTCCTGGCCCTAATCACAACAGTGCAGCTTTCATTTCCTGCATTACGTCTTTGATTTTGAATCGTGCACCAGTGAACTTTTGAGTCAGGACCAAGATCTTTCAATCCAGAGTCATAGTTACCATGACGCTGAGAAAGCCTGAGTTTTAAGGCCCCTCATTTGCTCTATCTCTTTCAGGGCCATGTACCTAATTTTGTATTCTTAAAGAATCTTCTCTCATATGTGTAAGTTTAAGACACTGCTTCAACACATTTCTTTTATTCTAATTCATTTAGAAGGCACAAAACTGTCCATCCTTAAGATTCTAGCATCCTACAGAGATTAGAACAATTTTTTTTTTTTACTTTTCTTATCACCTGACAGAAGTCTCGGGGGAAATGGTGAAACACAACAATCTGAGCTCCCTTCACTTCTCTACAAAATTCTCCTTCTCTCCTCACTTGTGAAGACTCACTGGCCTCCTGATAAGCAAGCCAGCCCCTGCTTCCTTACCTCAACCCAGAAGTAAGCTCCTTCTCTTGAAGCTGCTTGATCTCTAAAAGACACAGAACATTTTAGTAAACTTTTCTTCCCTCCATTATCCATGAACACCAGAGAGCACGATATGTTTCACAGATTTATCTCTTCTCACTTTTCTCAATAAACCTTTCTGTGCTTCTTATAAATTCTTGAGTTAAATTGGCTGTGGGAACTGGAAGCTGTGTTAAGGGTCACTGAGCCTGGCTTCTGGTATGAGAAAGTTTCACTTGTATTCAAAATGGACGGTGAGACAAAATAAAATTATAAGAATTCACAGCAGGCTCCTAAGAGCCTGTCTACAGTTTGGTTAAGAAGAGAAACCTCATGAGTAGCTAGTGTCCTCCCAAGAACTGCCTTAACTGGGTATATTCCTATTTAGGTGAGTTACAGAATGCATTTATAAACAGGTTATCTATGAAATCCACGTATAAATCAATAATTATCCTATTCTGAAGTTTCACTAATTTAGCAATAACCAAATCAGGAAAGTCAAAGTAATGCTAATAAACAATCAAAATTTTCTTTGGTTAATGCAAGCCCTTACAAAGTGTAAAACGAAGAGAAAAAATAATTTATCTGATTCACACTCAGCAACATTAAGATGAGAGTTCCGAATGCAGAGGGCTGGTCAGAACAAAGGTACACTTTTGGTAAAACAAAACAACCCATGACCTGGAGAGCAGCAACACACTGCTGGTAAGAAGAAAGGCATTTCCCATGGAAGGAGCAGCTACTAGGCCTGGGTAACCTTATTAGATTTTGAATTTCATGAACCCTAAAGTTTCTCCCAAATCAGTTAAATGCGTACATAAAAAATGAGAAACTGGAAATGTTGGACCTTAGTAGGATAATCAATAGTTCTCAGATCTGGAGGCAATGTTTTCAGCAACCCAGAAACAATAGTTATTTTTAAATTGCTTGGGAACTCTGCCAGAGGTCAGAGATAAACTAATAATGTCAAGTAGCACAGTACTGAGATCCATAAACCTCAGCTACGATGCACTATGGAAATGTCTCCAAGAGAATGGTGGCAGGCTTCACAGGGCACTATTGGCCTTGTGCCACACAATGGAAAGGAGAGGGGTACCTGGATCACTAGTACCCCTATAATGAAGTGGTTCTTCAATGGAGGCAATTCTGCCCCAGTAGACCATTGGCAATATCTGAGACATTTTTGGTTGTAACAACCGGGAGAAGGGTGCTAATAATATCTAATAGGTAGTGGCCAGTGATACTGAAACAAGAGAGTTCCCTGTCCCCTCACTGGACATACAACAAGGGTGTGGTTTGCTTCTTTGGTACCCCAAAAGGGTTTGCTCAAACCCCTAGGGACAGCATGCAGATGGGCAGATGCAGAGGTTTTGGGGCATGTTTTTAGGCTCCAACCCCACAGCAGCTCTAGGGGTAAGTGTTTATAACTCCTGAAGCCCAAGTGAGTATGTGTTACAGCGTGCCCTTTCAGCCTTGATGTCTGCAGGCAGCTTGTGTTAATCAGCTAGATTAGACTTCTGCCTTATTGCAAGGACAGAGGGCTTTCTGTATCCCGGGTTCTTGTCCTAGTGCACCAGAAAACTCCAATCTCACATAGGCTTAGAGGATGAGTACAAGGTTTCACTGAGTGGTGGAGGTAGCTCTAAATGAGATGAATGGGGAGCCAGAAGGGGGATGGAGTGGGAAGGTGGTCTTGGAGTCAGGCTGTCCAGAGACCATACTCCCCTCCTACCACCCCCAGCCGAATTCCTCACAGCATCTATGTTGTTCTGCCATTGCTGGTCTGCCAGTGTCTGCTGGTGTCTGTCAGTGTGTTCTGCTCCTCTTGATGTCCAGCTACTATGTCCATGCCCACTAGGATCTCATGTTTTTATGGGCACAGGATGGGGGCATGCTAGGCTAAAAGGCAACTTTTTGGGTGTGAAAACAGAAATGCCTGTCCTCATTTAGGTCCATGGGCACAAGCCTGAGGTTGGAGCCTTTGCCAGGGATCCCACCCTTCTCTACCCAGCATTTCCCTGCCCTACTTCCATATCAATACCACTACACATCCTGCAAGGAAACTTCCTCCAACAAAGAAGTAATTCGCCCATAATGTCGATAGTGCCAAAATTGAGACATCCTATTTATTAGTCTGATAAAGACATACCAGAGACCGGGAAGAAAAAGAGGTTTAATTGGACTTACAGTTCCACATGGCTGGGGAGGCCTCAGAATCATGGCAGGAGGTGAAAGGCACTTCTTACATGGCAGTGGCAAGACAAAATGAGAAAGATGCAAAAGCAGAAACCCCTGATAAAAATCATCAGACCTCATGGGACTTATTCACTATCACAAATACAGTATGCGAGAAACCACCCCTATGATTCAAATTATCTCTCACTAAGTTTCTCCCACAACATGTGGGAATTATGAGAGTACAATTAAAGATGAGATTTGGGTGGGGGCACAGTCAAACCACATCATCCTGCTATAATGCTGTTAAGGATGGAAAAGCAACCCAGTAGCCCATCTGCCTAATCTCAGGTAGCAACAACAACCAATCATCTACCCTAATCAAAGCCATCATTTGAGAGAGAAAAGATGGACACTTTCAAATGTACTATGATTATAAAGGAAGTAAATGAGTAATAAGTATTTTATATTTTTAGATTTCTATTGGTTGATACAATTTTTATTCTAGAGCCTTCCTCCTTTATGCTCTTTGACGTTTTCTCCACTTCCTTTCCTCAACCCCTCCCTCTCCTCTTCTACCACTAACTTATAAGACCACATTAGACATACCTGAGATGTTAGTTAAAATGCTTTGCAGTATGGAAACCTCAATGGATATCTGAGGATATTCTGAGGTCACTGTGGGCATTCTAATCATAGACAGGAGATAGCCTGTCTGATGTGGGAATTATTTATCAAGTTTTAAGAAGATACAATCACCTCAAACATATTTTAAGATATTTAAGTAAAGAACCTAAAATGAAGGCAGTTTTATAAGATTTGTCTTCAAGTTTTCATTTCCTTTTTTCACTTATTCTTTAATTTTTTTATTTTTCTCCTTGAAATCATAAAATGTATCTTGTCTACAAATTATAGGTATGTTTGACCCATGTTTTCCAGGCCATGTCATTCTGTAGATTGCATCAAGGTAAATAATGAATAAGGCCATGATAAATGCAAACATTCCATTTTCAGGTCGCTGTTGAGAATGTCGGAATGTCGACTCCTCTCAAAATCTCTCCCAATAATTGCATCCTCTAGAGCATTGCACATGAGCGCATGTTCACTGTTGTCAACCTCCCAGTATTATCCTGAGTCAAGGGACTGCCCAGAAAAGCAGCTCCCCTATGACAGAACTGTCACACTGCAGCAGGCCATTCCTGCCCCTGGCAATACAGTCATTGTGGTGACTTGGGCTTGCATGTGGCAAGACTAAGTGGGATCTCCTGCAAGAATGTTTTTATCCACCTCAGGATTATTTTATTATGCTATACTAGTTTTTCCCAAATAGCATATATTCATTTATTACCTGTGCCCTCTTCTACACTAACTGACTCGAAGTCTCTGGGGAAATGGTCAAAACTCTACATTTTTTTCATGTTTCCCAGATGATACTTAGTGCATTAAAGTTTAAGAACATGTGCTCCAACACCTCACAGGCTTCTTAATAAAGTCATTTCCCAATCTGTATTTGTAGGACTCTCACCTTCAGACTCAGTTCTAATAATTATGTAGTTGATGATGATGATTACAATAACAACATAACTCTGAGGCACAGGCATTAGTTATGTTGTTTGAAGTAACATATCTAGTAACTGATGATATAGGGCTAGTACCACTTTTGAGATAAAGATTGGGCAGGCAGGTCAAACCTGAGTAAAACGATACTAAGTTTTACTCAAAACTCTCCTTTATAATGACAAGGCATTGCAACTGGTCCAGACTCCTGTGCCTCCATTTAGTCATGCCTAATTATGAGACTTCACTCCTGACTCTCAAGAGCTCCCCTTGGTCTTATACATGTGTCTCAACTTTTCCATATCCCAGGGTTGCTCTTGGCTTAGTTTCAAGCTGGGATACTCCTATCTTGCTCTATCAGTCTGCACACCAGCCCATATCCACTCTTGTCACACAATACCCTTGACATACACATATACAAATACAGAATAGATTATCTAACCCATTCAGCCTGCAATGTAAGATATTCTCCTCTTGACACAGGTCATGCCTCTTACTATTGCTTTTAAGTGCTTCATTACATCAGCAAATGAGTGCAAGGAAGTAATTAAGAGGATGGTCTCTGAAGTCAGGTTCAAATCCCATTTCTCCCTCTATTTGGCTATGGCCTTGAGATTTAAAATTGTTTGTTTCTCAGTTGTCTTTGCTTTAAAATTGGAATAATAGTACATAACTCACTGAATTGTGGGGAAGATTGTTTATTTTTTATGTAATGCAAATAGAACTCTCTATCTTACTGAAAGCATCATGTAAGTGCCAGCTATTATAATTTAAATTATAAGCTTTACATTTCACCAGAAAAAAATAGATTTCATATTTTGTACTGTAACCCACAGAAAGAAATATGGTACACAAATGCATAGGCATTGTATTAGTCTATTCTCATGCTGTTAATAAAGACATACCCAAGACTGGGTAACTTGTGAAGGAAAGACGTTTAATTGATTCAGTTCAGCATAACTGGGGAAGCCTCAGGAAACTTACAATCATGGTGGAAGGGGAAGTAAACATGACCTTCTTCATATGGCTGCAGCAAGGAAAAGTGTCAAGCAAAAGAGGGAAAAGCCCCCTACAAAACCATCAGAAATCATGAGAATTCACTCACCATCACGAGAAGGGTAACCTCTGCAATTATTAAGTTACCTCCCAACAGGTCCCTCCCACAACACATAGGGATTATGGGAACAGCAATCTAAGATGAGATTTGGATGGGAACACAGCCAAGCCATATCAGACATACTCATATCACTGAAGTAAAAGACTCATAAATACTATCATTATTATATGCAGTGTGTTCTAGTATTGTTTTATCCATTGTATTTTATTTTTTAAAGAATGATGGGTCAAAATTCATGAAATTGATTTTATAGTCCATGATTGGGGTTAACACACAGTTTGTAAAACACTATACTAGACTGAAATTTTATGAAGAAAGTTGCCATACCTGTTTTGTTTTTGTTTTTGTTTTGAGACAGAGTCTCACTCTGTTGCCCAGGTTGGAGTACAGTGGCGCGATCTTGGCTCACTGAAAGCTCTGCCTCCCGTGTTCATGCCATTCTCCTGCCTCAGCCTCCCGAGTAGCTGGGACCACAGGTGCCCGCCACCACGCCCGGCTAATTTTTTGTATTTTTAGTAGAGACGGGGTTTCACCGTGTTAGCCAGGATGGTCTCGATCTCCTGACCTTGTGATCCACCCGCCTTGGCTTCCCAAAGGGCTAGGATTACAGGCATGAGCCACTGCACCCGGCTGCCATACCTGTTTTGCTCAACATTGTATCTGTGACTTCCTGGAACATGGCTTGGCACTTAATAGGTGCTTATTTATATGTGTTGGATAATTGAGTCATCTTTTATTATCAGTTAGTCTAGAAATAAGAATTTACTTGACCTTTTCTGCTGTTGATGTCTGAAGCTGTGAAAGAATCTTTTCTACTCATTATTTGCTGAAATTGTTAGAAAATGTCCAGAAAATCATTAAAAGCATAAAGCATTATAGAGGTTTATCCCAATAGAATCAGGTCCCAGTGTTAACATGGCAGACAAAATCTTGTCTGGATCACTAATTTTTTTATTTTCTTGAAGAGATGGCAATTCTTGTCATAATTTTGTTGTTATCTTTTGTGTATGTGTGTGTGTGCATGTGTGCGTGTGTTTCATTTCCAACTTTTACTTTAAGTTCAGGGGTACACGTTCAGGATGTGTAGGTTTGTGACATCAGTAAACGTGTGCCACGGTGGTTTGCTGCACAGATGATACCACTACCAGCATCCACTAGTTATTCTTTCTGCTCCTCTCCCTCTTCCCAACCCCTGCTCTCTGACAGACCCAAGTGTGTGTCCCTCCACCATGTGTCCATGTTTTCTCATCATTTAGCTTCCACTTATAAGTGAGAACATGTGATATGTGGCTTTCTGTTCCTGTGTTAGTTTGCTGAGCATAGTGGCCTTCAACTCCATCCATGCCCCTGGAATGGATATGACCTCATTCCTGTATATGGCTGCATAGTATTCCATGGTGTATATGTACCACATTTTCTTTATCAAGTCTGTAACTGATGGTCATTTAGGTTGATTCCATGTCTTTGCTATTGTGAATAGTGCTGCAATGAACATATGCATGCATATATTTTTATAAAAGAATGGTTTTATTTCGCTGGGTATATACCCAGTAACGGGATTGCTGGGTTGAATAGTTTTTCTGCCTCTAGATCTTTGAGGAATTGCCACACTGTCTTCCATAATGGTTGAACTCATTTACACTCCCACCCAACAGTGCATAAATGTTGCTTTTTCTCCACAACCTCCTCAGCATCTGTTAATTTTTGACATTTTAATAATGGCTATTCTAACAGAATAGCCATTATTAAATAATGATGATTAAATAGAATAATGGCTATTCTAACATACTCCCACAGTGGGAGATAGTATCTCACTGTGGTTTTGATTTGCATTTTTCTAATGATCAGTGATGTTGAGCTTTTCTCGATATTTTTTTTTTTTTTGGTCCCATGGATGTCTTCTTTTGAGATGTGTCTGTTCATGTCCTTTGCCCACTTTTTAATAGGGTTATTTGTATTTTTCTTATAAATTTAAATTTCTTATAGATGCTATCTAATAGACCTTTGTTAGATGGATAGTTTGCAAAACTTTTCTCCTATTCTGTAGGTTGTCTGTTTCCTCTGTTGCTGGTCTATTCTGCTATTAATACTTGTGATTGTATTGTGAACTTCTTGTAGCGTGCTTTTCAGCATATCAGGTTGATTATGTTCCTCTCTATATGTGCTATTAATATTTGGGCTGTCAGCTACTGCATTGTTTAATCATGGTTGTTAGCTTCCTTGCATTGGGTTACAACATGCTCCTTATTCCAGCAAAGTTTGTTTTTATCTACATTCTGAAGCCTACCCATGTCATTTCAGCCATCTCAGCCTCAGCACAGTTCTAAACCCTTGCTGGAGAGGTGTTGCAGTCATTTGGAGGAAAAGGTGCACTTTGACTTTTTGAGTTTTCAGTGTTTTTGCACTGATTCTTTCTCATCTTTGTCGGCTTATCTACTTTCTATCTTTGAGGTTATTAAACTTTGGATAGGGTTTGGCAGGGTTTTTTTTTTTACTGTTGTTGTTTGGTTGGTTTTCTTTTAACAGTCTGGCCACTCGTCCGTAGCGCTACTGCGGTTTGCTGGAGGTCTGCGCCAGACCCTTGTTGCCTAGGTTTCTTTAGTAGTTGGAGGTATCATCAGTGAAGTCTGCAAAACAACAAAGATGGCAGCCTGCCCCTTCCTCTGGGAGCTCCAGGTTAGTCCCTGGGGGGTCCTAACCTGTTGCTGGCCCAAATGCACCTAAAGCTGGTGGATAAAGACCCCAGTTGGGAGGTCTTAGCAGTCAGGAAGAATGAGATCAGGGTTCCTCTTAAAGAAGCAGCCTGGCTGCATGTTGGTAGAGCAGCTGTGCTATGTTGGGGGATCCTTTCAGCTCCCGATCAGTTTGGGCTCTCCAAGGCTCACAGGCTGGACTAGCTGAGATGCCCAAACAACAAAGGTGGCAGCCTTTCCTGCCCGCTGGGCACTCTGTTCCAGGGAGACTTTAGAACTCTGTGGGCTATAGAACACAGGTGGGGAGGCCAGAGGCCCCAGCTGGGAGGACCCACCTAGTGAGGAGAAATGGATTAGGGTCCCATTTTAAAAAGCAATTTGACCATACCTCAACAAAATAGCTGAGCCATACTGGAGAACTGTTTCTGTGCCAGTTGGCTTGGACTCTCCAAAGCCCACCTGCTGGAATGGTCGAGTTGCCCAAACACCAAAGGTGTTGACCCACCCCTCCTCCTGGGCACTCCATCCCAGGGAGAAATCAGAACTCTGTCCATAGAATACAGATAAGGGTGGCTGGAGGCCCCAGCTTGGAGGTCCTGCCCAGTGAGGATAAATGTATTTGGGTCCCATTTAAAGAAGGACTGTGTCTACATTTTGGTAAAGCACCTGTGCCACGCTGAGGGAACCCTTCCTTGTCTAGACTGTTTGGACTCTCCAAAGCCCATAGGCTCGAACAACTGAGTTATTCAACAGCAAAGGTAGTGGCCCACCCCTTCCCCCCAGGGGCTCTGTCCCATCTCAGGCAGACTGCACCCTGCTGGATGGAATTCCAAGCCAGTCAATCTTACCTTGTTGGGTGCCATGGAAGTGGGGCCTGTAGACCAATTCTGCTTGGCCCCCTGGATTCAGCCCCCTTCCTAGGGTATGTACAGACCTCCTCCTGCCTTGCCTGAGTTGCAGTCACCTTTGCCAGGAATCCTGAGGCCAGAGTATGTAAACTCCTGGGTCTCTCTGCATGCCTGAGCAGCTTCTCTGCCAAGACGCCACACAGCTCTGTGTGTCAGACCCAAGGCCCTGGTGGAGTGGGCTCACGAGGTGATCTCCTGATCCAAGGGTTGTAAAGATTCATGAGAGAAGAGTGGTTTCCCAGGGTCACACATTCCCTCACCACTTCCCTTGGCTGGGGTCAGGGGTGGCTTCATATCACTCCCAGGTGGGCCATCACCTTGCCCTGGTTTTCTCTGTTCTCTCCCTTGGGTTGAGTTGTTTCCCTAATCAGTCCCAATGCGAATACATGGATGTCTCTGTTGAAGGTGCCGTATTTACTCACCGCTTGTGTTCCTCACTGTGAGTGACACACACCATAGCTGCTTTTACACAGCCATCATGGCTCCCCTCCCCCACCTTGCTGTTATCCTTAATTCAAGTTTTTCTTTCTGTATAAATCATTATATTTGGTATTGTAGACATTTTTGTTATTGATACTTGAACATTTCTCTAATGATGACTAAAGAGGATAAGAATTCCCATTCTCATAGATTTTTAACATACTTAAAATTTTACCAATCAGTTCAGTGTCGCTCAGTTAAATCTTTCAGTTTCACTGGGAGCTATATCTATGTAGCAAGTAAACTTAGAGAGATATAGCTAATGAAAGAAACGCTAATTTGTACTTTGTTGTTCTTTGAGGAATTTCCAGTTTCCTGCCCCACACACACACTATAAAGCATAAAATAAATGTAAAAGATAGTAGGAAAGCTTCATAGTGTTTATAATATTATAACGTAAAATTACCTGAACTACTATCATATTTTGTGGTGATATTTGTATTTAAAAGAAGTGACATCAAAGAGGCAACTTTGTATAATAGAATGAAAAAAAATAAAGAAACAAGCAAAAATTTATTTCCACGGGTATTGGAATAAGGCAGATCAAGGTTCAAATCTTGTCCACCATTTTCTAGTCAAATTTCTAATCTGCAACATGGGGCTAAGATGTGTGTGTCTACATCACAGGGTAGATGTGAGGATTCGATACGCTCATATATGCAAAGAAACTACTATAGGAAAACAGCAATTGTTCACTGTAAAAGTGAACTCCTCCATCTGCAAGTGGGTGTGTCTGGCCTATAGGTCTTATGATCTGACTTAGGGATCAGCTCACTTGAAAGTCACCTGTTCATGAGGCTGAACCTCATTTCTAAAAATAATGGTGCAGTTTTGACATTCAGTTGAATTCAATAAACATGTAGTAAGTGCCTCTTGTATACAAAGTACTGTGGTTAGTTGTTATGGAAAATGGAGAAAATAAATAATATGAATGAAAATTGTTTTCTGCCCTGAAGAGCTTCAAATTCACTGGGAAAAGGGGGATATCATTAATTTTGAAACACAATAAATACAAATAGTATAGCTACAACAGAGAAGCAATTAAATCTAATTAAATCTAATGTAGGGGGAGCAGTCTACAAAAGCTAGCAAAAAGATAGTATTTGAACAATGGTTGAAGGATTAGCATGGGTTTTTTAGGTTGAAATAGTAGCAAGGGATTTCTGGTCTAAAGCTGTGTTAGGACACTCTTGCATTTTTACAAATAAATATCTGATGCTGAGTAATTTATAAAGAAAAGAGGTTAAATTGGCTCATGGTTCTGCAAACTGTATAGGAAGCACGCTCAGCTTCTGGGGAGGCCTCAGGGAGATTTTGCTCATGGAAAAAGACAAAGTGGGAACAGACAGTTTACATGGTGAGAGCAGAAGCAATAGAGAGAGTAGGAAAGTGCCACACATTTTTAAACAACCATATTTCATGAGGACTCACTCACTGTCACAAGGCTAGAACCAAGCCATGGGGGATCCAACCCATGAGTCAACCCACCAGGCCCCGTTTCTAACACTGGAGACCGTATTTCAACATGAGATTTGGATGGCACAAATATCCAAACCATATCAAAAGCAATAGCATGAGCAAACCCTGGTAAACCAACTAAGTGGTGATGGAAATGAGAATGAGAAAGGGAGTGTGGGGAACAGTTTCAGAGTTTAAACCAAATAATTAAAAAATAAGACACTCTGAAGATACCAACAACACGCTTTGCAGTGACATCTGTGAGTGCTCTGGGTTTTTACATAGATCTATTTTGTCTATTAAAGCCATTTTCTTTCCAAAAACTTCCTTCATTTTCTGACTAGTTGGCTTTATTGTCTAAATATGTTTCATACACTAGCTACCCCCAAAATTTTAAGAATAAATTTTATTACCGCTTCCCATTTCATTTTCTTCTTTGCTTTAAATAAAAATTTTTGCAGCTCAAATCACATTGACCTTTTTGTTCCAATATTGCATTTATTTTTATTTAGCTACCCTCTTGCTCAGTGCCATCTCACATACCAGATTTCTCAGGAGGACTATGAATCTGAGTCAATTTCTTCCCAGATGTACTAGTTTACATTCTCCCAATTTAATCTCATTTTGATGTGAGTCCACATTTACGACCTTTTCAAGTTCCAGATAAGTATTTCCTAAGTCATTATCCATATTTACGACATTGCCTAATATAGCATCATTTCAAGATACATGAATGTACTGCTCATTCTGCAGATATTAATTGAGTTGAAAAAGAGAAGTAGAAACAATATTTTGTTCCACAGCATCCATAATACCCTCTATCCCCTTTGCAGTTTATCAAATTGTATAGTCTACTATTCTGTTGATAACTGTTATTATTTATGATTTCTTTATCCAGTCTCCTTTGAACTACATTCCAAGAAAAAATGTTTTAAAATGTGGCTTATATCTCCAAGAAATATGGGACTATGTGAAAAGACCAAACCTACGTTTGATTGGTGTACCTGAAAGTGACAGGGAGAATGGAACCAAGTTGGAAAACACTCATCAGAATATTATTCAGGAGAACTTCCCCAATCTAACAAGGCAGAACAACATTCAAATTCAGGAAATATAAACATCACAAAGATACTCCTTGAGAAGAGCAACCCCAAGACACATAATCATCAGATTCACCAAGGTTGAAATGAGGAAAAAATGTAAAGGTAGCCAGAAAGAAAGCTTGGATTACCCACAAAGGGAAGCTCATCAGACTAACAGCAGATCTCTCTGCAGAAACTCTACAAGTCAGAAGAGAGTGGGGGCCAAAATTCAACATTTTTAAAGAAGTTACAACCCAGAATTTTATACATAGTCGAACTAAGTTTTATAAGTGAAAGAGAAATAAAATACTTTACAGACAAGCAAAAGCTGAGAGATTTTGTCACCACCAGGCCTGCATTACAAGAGCTCCTGAAGGAAACACCACCTGTGGAAATGAAAAACTGGTACCAGCCACTGCAAAAACATACCAAATTGTAAAGACCATTGACGCTATGAAGAAACTGCATCAACTAATGGGCAAAATAACCAGCTAACATCATAATGACAGGATCAAATGTACACATGACAATATTAACCTTAAATGTAAATGGGCTAAATGCCCCAATTAAAAGACACAGACTGGCAAAGTGGATAAAGAATCAAGACCTATCAGTGTGCTGTTTTCAGTAGACGCATCTCACGTGCAAAGACACACATAGTCTCAAAATAAAGGGATGGAGGAATATTTACCAAGCAAACGGAAAGAAAAATAAAAGCAGAGGTTGCAATCCTTGTCTCTGATAAAACACACTTTAAACCAACCAAGATCAAAAAAGACAAAGAAGGGAATTACATAATGGTAAAGGGATCAATGCAAAAAGAAGAGGTAACTATCCTAAATATATATGCACCTAATACAGAAGCACCCAGATTCCTAAAGCAAGTTCTTAGAGACCTACAAAGAGAATTAGACTCCCACACATTAATAGTGGGAGACTTTAACACCCCACCGTCAATATTAGACAGATCAATGAGACAGAAAATTAACAAAGATATTCAGGACTTGGACTCAGCTCTGGAAGAAGCAGACCTAATAGACATCTACAGAATTCTCCAACTGAAGTCAACAGAATATACACTCTTCTTAGCACCACATCACACTTATTCTAAAATTGATGACATAATTGGAAGTAAAACGCTCCTCAGCAAATGCAAAAGAACTGAAATCATAACAGTCTCTCAAACCACAGTGCAATCACACTAGAACTCAGGATTAAGAAATTCACTCAAAACTGCACAACTACATGGAAACTGAACAACCTGCTCCTGAATGACTACTGGGTAAATAACAAAATTAAAGCAGAGATAAAAATGTTCTTTGAAACCAACAAGAATGACGACACAATGTACCAGAATCTCTGCGACACAGTTAAATAGTGTTTAGCAGGAAATTTATAGCACCAAATGCCCGCAGAACAAAGTGGGAAATATCTAAAATCGACACCCTACCATCACAATTAAAAGAATTAGAGAAGGAAGAGCAAACAAATTCAAAAGCTAGCAGAAGGCAAGAAATAAGATCAGAGCAGAACTGAAAGAGATAGACACACTAAAAACCCTTCAAAAAAATCAGTGAATCCAGGAGCTGGTTTTTTGAAAAGATTAACAAAATAGATAGACTGCTAGCCAGACTAACAAAGAAGAAATGAGAGAAGAATCAAATAAACACAATAAAAAATGATAAAGGGGATATCACCAATGATCCCACAGAAATACAAACTACCCTATCAGAGAATATTATAATCACCTCTATGCAAATAAACTAGAAAATCTAGAAGAAATGGATACATTCCTGGACACATACATCCCCCCAATCCTAAACCAGGGAGAACTCAACTCCCTGAATAGATCAATAATAAGTTCTGAAATTGAGGGAGTAATTAATAGCCTACCAACTGAAGTCCAGGAGTAGATGGATTGACAGTCAAATTCTACCAGAGGTACAAAGAGGAGCTGGTACCATTTCTTCTGAAACTATTGCAAACAATAGATAAAGAGGGACTCTTTCCTAACTCGTTTTATGAGGCCAGCATCATCCTGATACCAAAAGCTGGCAGAGACACAACAACAACAAAAAATACAAAATTTCAGGCCAATATCCCTGATGAACATTGATGCAAAAATCCTCAATAAAATTCTGGCAAACTGAATCCAACAGCATATCAAAAAGCTTGTCCACCACAATCAAGTCAGCTTCATCCCTGAGATGATAGACTGGTTCAACATATGCAAATCAATAAACGTAATCCATCACATAAACAGAACCAATGACAAAAAACACATGATTATCTCAATAGATGCAGAAAAAGCTTTCCATAAAATTCAACAACACTCTATGCTAAAAACTTTCAATAAACTAGGTATTGATGGAACATATCTCAAAATAATAAGAGCTGTTTATGACAAACTCACAGCCAATATCATATTGAATAAGCAAAAGCTGGAAGCATTTCCTTTGAAAACTGGCACAAGACAAGAATGCCCTCTCTCACCACACCTGTTTAACATAGTATTGGAAGATCTGGCCAGGGCAATCAGGCAAGAGAAAGAAATAAAGAGTATTCAATTAGAAAAAGAGGAAGTCAAATTGTCCCTGTTTGCAGATGACATGATTGTCTGTTCAGAAAACCCCATTGTCTCAGCCCCAAAATTCCATAAGCTGATAAGCAACTTCAGCAAAGTCTCAGGATACAAAGTTAATGTGCAGAAATCACAAGCATTCAAATAGACTGATAAATAGACAAACAGAAAGCCAAATCATGAGTGAACTTCCATTCACAATTGCTACAAAGAGAATAAAATACCTAGGAATACAACTTACAAGGGATGTGATGGAACTCTTCAAGGAGAACTACAAATCGTTGCTCAAAGAAATAAGAGAAGACAAACAAATGGAAAAACATTCCATGCTCATGGACAGGAAGAATCAATATTGTGAAAATGGCCATACTGCCCAAAGTAATTTGTAGATTCTATGCTATCCCCATCAAGCTACCATTGCCTTTCTTCATAGAATTAGAAAAAAAAAAAAAACTACTTTAAATTTCATATGAAACCACAAAAGAGCTCATATAGCCGAGACAATGCTAAGCAAAAAGGAGAAAGCTGGAGGCATCACGCTACCTGACTTCAAACTATATTACAAGCCACAGTAACGAAAACAGCATGGTACTAGTACCAAAACAGATATATAGAGCAATGGAACAGAACAGAGTCCTCAGAAATAACACAACACATCTACAACCATCTGATCTTTGACAAAGCTGACAAAAACAAGCAATGGGGAAAAGATCTCCTATTCAGTAAATGGTGTTGGGAAAACTGTCAAGCCGTATGCAGAAGACTGAAACTGGACCCCTTCCCTACACCTTATACAAAAATTAACTCAAGATGAATTGAACACTTAAATCTAAGACATAAAACCATAAAACCCCTACAAGAAAACGTAGGCAATACCATTCGGGACATAGTCATGGGCAAAGGCTTCATGACTAAAACACCTAAAGCAATGGCAACAAAAGCCAAAATTGATAAATGGGATCTAATTAAACTAAAGAGCACAGCAAAAGAAACTATCAGCAAAGTGAACAGGCAATCTACAGAATGGCAGAAAAGTTTTGCAATCTATCCATCTGACAAAGGGATAAAAATCAGAATCCACAAGGAACTTAAAGAAATTTACAAGGAGAAACAACCCCATCAAAAAGTGGCAAAGGATACGAACAGAGACTTCTCAAAAGAAGACATTTATGTGGCCAAAAATCATGAAAAAAAGCTCATCAGCACTGGTCATTAGAGAAATGCAAATCAAACCACAGTGAGATACCATCTCACCCCAGTTAGAATGGTGATCATTAAAATGTCATGAAATAACAGATGCTGGAGAGGATGTGGAGATATAGGAACGCTTTTACACTGTTGGTTGGAATGTAAATTAGTTCAATCATTGTGGAAGACAGTGTGATGATTCCTCAAGGATCTACAACCAGAAATACGATTTTACCCAGCAATCCCATTACTGGGTATATACCCAAAGGTATGAGTTTTTCATTATGAATTATTATGCTACAAAGACACATGCACCGTATGTTGATTGCAGCACTATTTCCAACAGCAAAAACTTGGAACCACCCAAATGCCCATCAATGATAGACTGGAAAAAGAAAATGTGGCACATATACACCATGGAATACCATGCAGCCATAAAAAACGATGAGTTCATGTCCTTTGCAGGGACATGGATATAGTTGGAAACCATCATTCTCAGCAAACTAACACAAGAACAGAGAACCAAACACCACCACAAGTTCTCACTCATTAAGTGGGAGTTGAACAATGAGAACACATGGACACAGGGAGGGGAATATCACACACTGGAGCCTGTGGGGGTTGGTGGGATAGGGGAGGGATGGTATTAGGAGAAATACCTAATGTAAATGACGGGTTGATGTGTGCAGCAAACCACCGTGGCACATGTATACCTATGTAGCAAACCTGCACGTTCTGCACATGTATCCCCAAACTTAAAGCATAAAAAATAAAATAAAATAAATAAAAAATAAAATGTGGCTTACATTCATTTAAAAATAAGGTTTCTAATTATTTGTTGGAAAGTTCTATTAGAAAAGATTCCAAAATCTCTTTCTCTCTTGGATGTTCTTTATTGTTCCCAGTAGATGTTACAAACAGACATGCAGTGAGAAAGACTCTGTAAGAAGACTAGCTTGTTCACCAAGGGACTTACAGACCTGCTTGAAATTGACGAACACAGCATGGCCCTCTTACTGTGTCTGTACCTCTTACTGTATTTTATTTTGTTGTCCTTTAGATATTTTCATTCTTTTTCCTGATTTATAATCTATTTTATTAAAAATATATCTTATGGATCTAGGCTTTATGATTATATTAACTGAAGAGTTCAGATACACCAATAAGAAAAGACAATAAAATGAACAAATGAAAAGAATATGAAAAGATAACTCACAAAAGAGGAACTACAAAGGAAAAGGAATCAACAGTTTTAAAAAATATGAGACTATTTTTTACTTAATATAGGAGAATATTTATTGTAATTGACAATATTTATTACTGGGAAGAATTCATAGATGCTGGTTTACTCAGATACTGGTTTTGACAATAACGATTAGAACAAGTGTTTTATAAACAACTTGATACTCTGTATCAAAATTTATGAAAAATGTCATACTTTTGTCAGTGATTCATTCCACTTCTGGGACTCTATGCTACAAATATAAAGTGGGAGATACATTCAAAGACTATTTGAATTATATACTTTATTTATATTAGTGAAAATGCTAAAAGTACCAGAATATCCAACAGTATGGGAATGATTACATAAATTATAAAGCATCCACTGAAAGGAATAGTATAAAAGGTATCAAAATGAATGTCAATGAAGACTATAAACATGGGAAAATGTTAATTTAAAATATATTTTAAGAGCTCAATATGACAGGTTTAGTGCTACCACAAAAATCTAAAAAGAAAAACGTACTTATAAAACAAAATCTTGAAACAAATAATAAAAAATGTTACAGTAAGTTTGCAGGTTTGGGGATGATGCTTTTTGACTTTTTTTCTCTGTGTTCTAACATCCTTATCATGCTCATTTGTAATAAGAAAATTTTAAGTGTGTGAATACTTACAGGGCATTCACTATGTGTTGGGCTCTATGCTAGGCCTTGGAAACATAAAGGTAAGAAAGACAGCTATGGCGGCTGCCCTCACAGAACACAGGATCACCAGGATTTGGATACTTGGAATCATCCTTGAGTCATCTCTCTTCCATACTCAAATCTAATCCATTAGGAAATGGCTTTGCCTTTACTTTCAAAACAACATCTAAAACCCTATCATTCTCCACTGTCTTCATTGTAACATCCTAGTACAAATCACCATCATCTCCTTCCTGGTTACAAGAACAGCCTTACGGTAGAATGATGACCCCCCCACTCCCACCCCCCAAAAGATGTCCGTGTCCTAATTCTCAGAACCTGTGACTATGTTACCTGATATGACTTGGCAGATGTAATTAAGTTAAGGATCTTAAGATGAGGGAGATTATCCTGGACATTATCTGGGTGGGCCCAACGTAGTTACAAGGGTTCTTATAAAAGAGAGGCAGCAGGATCAAACTTAGAGCAGATTCAATGAAGGAAGCTGTGTTAGTCTGCTTTGCTTTGCTTTGCTATAAAGGAACACCTGCAACTGGGTGATATATAAAGAAAAGAGATTTATTTTGGCTCATGGCTCTGCAGGCTGTATGAAAAGCATGGCACCAGCATTAACTTCTGATGATGGCCTCATTTCAGAAGATAAAGGGGAAACAGGCATGTCACATGACAAGAGCAGGAGCAAGTTGGGTGGGTAAGTGCCACACTCTTTTAAACAACCGGCTCTCCCATGAACTACAGAGCAAGAACTCATTCATGACCATGCAGATGGTACCAAGTCATTCATAAGGGATCCACCCCTCTGATCCCCAACACCTCCCACTAGGCCTACCTCCAACATCGCAGGTCACATTTTAACATGAGGTTTGGAAAGGACCTACATCCAAACTATATCAGGAGCAGAAGTTGGAGTGATACAATTTCTGGAATTGAGCCACTAGCAAAGGAATGCAGAAAGCCTCCAGGAGGAGTTATAAAATATGAGGGAACGGATTCTCCCCAGAGCCTCTACAATGAATGCAGCCCTGTCAACTTCTTGATTCCAGACCAGTGAGAACCATTTCAGACTGCTGACATCCAGAATTGTGAAGTCATACATCTGTGTTGTTTGAAATCACGATGTTTGTGGTCATTTGTTATAGCAACAATAGGAAACTAATAGTAGCCCCAAGTTGGTTTCCTTGCTCTAAACCACGCTTCTCTATGATCTGTTCTCAATCTAGCAGCCACAGTGACCCTGGTAAAACCTAAGTCATATCATTCTACTACTTTCTGTTTCACTCAGAGGACAAATAGAAATCCTTACAATGACCTGTGAGGTCCCACATAATTGATCTCCTTTTCTCTTTGATTTCATTCCTTAAAATTCTCAGCTAGTCTATTCCAGGTATTCCGGCCTCCTTGGTGCTTCTCAAGATCACCAGGGATGCTTCTGCCATAGGAACTTTGCACAAGTAGCTTCTTCTGCCTAGAATATCTTATCCCAGACATATGACTCTTTCCTGTCTTCTTCAGATCTTCGTTCGAATATCATCCACCAATAAAACTACCTCAGCTACCATACTTAATAATGCAGTCTGAACTACCGACCTTTCCCCAGCACTCTTCTCAGGTTTTGTTTTTCTGTTTTTCACAATACCTACAACACCTTCTAACTATTTGATTTACTTATTTGTTTGCTGTTTATTTGCTGTGAACGTTCCACCTCCATACACACACACACACACACACACACACACACACACACACACGCAGAGGAATATAAGCTCCATAAGCACAGGGATTTGGTATATCTCATTTACTGATATATTCCAAGTGCCAAGCATATGATGCGTGCTTAGTTAATATTTTCTTTTAAAAATGAATAAATTATTTAAAAATTAATTCTTTTGATACATATTCAATTTTCTCAAATAGAAAATGTAAAGTACTGAATAATATCTTTATTAAATAAATAACTTATCCACATCATTAAGAAAAACACAACATCCAGAATAGGAAAATGATGTTTATAATTTATAAAATAAAATATATAGCTAACCAACAAATATTTGGACAATAATTCAAACTCTTAAAATATCAGCAAGCACCGTTTTTGCTTATTTATGTTCATATACAATAAAAAGTTACTAAAGACACTTTACAGTCTATGATCATTTCAAGTTTCTGACAAATTATTCAGGTTTTATATGGTAATACTGAGGCTTGTTTGTGCTCCATAGATCGCTTTTGCATAAGCTTCTGGCTGGCCAGTTATTGCATTGTTCTTTAGTTTTTCTTTTCAGGTTGTATGGCTTTTGGTAAGGTTTCCAGCTCCTTCTTTGGTAGACTGGGATGGGCTTCTCCCCACCAGAACTTTGCTGTCCTTTTTTGGTGGGGATTGGGGAATGGAGTCTTGCTCTGTCTCCCAGGCTGGAGTGCAGTGGCACACTCGGTTCACTGCAACCTCCACCTCCTGGGTTCAAGTGATTCTTTAGCCTCAGCCTCCTGAGTAGCTGAGATTATAGGCATGCACCACCCAGCTAATTTTTATAATTTTAGTAGAGACGGGTTTTCACTATGTTGTTCAGGCCGGTCTCGAACTGCTGACCTCAAATGATCTGCCTGTCTCAGCCTCCCAAAGTGCTGGGATTAATGACATAAGCCACCATGCCCGGCCTCTGTCCTCTTTTAGATGTGATTTGTGGACCCATTCTAGCCGCCAAACATTCACATGCTGCCCCTAGAAAAGTGAGTTAAGTATGCTGTTCTTTTAGCTTTATTTTTCATTTCATCTTGTTCCTTTTCATCTCTTAAGTGTCATCAGTACCACTGGAAGGATAATGAAGACCATATAACTTAACATCATCAAAAGCTGCTTGAATCCCTTGCACTGCAGTGAGCTCTCCAGAGCTTATGACAGGTCCCCAGGCAGGTGCCTCAGATATCACTCCACATATGATTTAGTAATAAGCTTGATGACAGGGGAAAGAATTGCTCCTTTCCATTTCAGATGACAAAAAGAATGAGCCCTTGGGCATGTGAGGATATACTTCAATCATCTGATTAGAATGCTGATGTTTCCATTTTTTCAATTCTGACCACTTTCTTTGTAAGTCCAATCACAACAATGGCTGCTTTGTTCAGAGAAACAAATAAACCTGGACATTTAGCCTCTCTACTCTAGTATCAAATAATCTAGACTGTTGACTATATCCATCCATTCTCATTGTAAAACCAAACCATTGTAAAACCAACAATCCCCTTTTTGGGGACAAGAACGAGAATGTCTGGTTGTTTATTAAACAAATTTTATTGAATTCAATTAAGAGCCCTGTATTAGGCCACTCTTTCATTACTATAAAGAAATACCTAAGACTGGGTAATTTATTTTAAAAAATAAATTTATTGGCTGACAGTTCTGCAGGTTGTACAGGAAGCACAGCATAAACTGCCTCTGGGGAGGCCTCAGAGAGCTTTTACTCATGGCAGAAGGCAAAGGGGGAGCAGGCACTTCACATGGTAAAAGCAAGAGCAAGAAAGAGAGGAGGGTGGGGAGGGGGTGCCACAGATGTTTTAAATAACCAGATCTTGCAATAGCTCACTATCATGAAAACAGCACCAAGCCATGAGGTATCCACCTCCATGATCGAAACGCCTCCCACCAGGCCCCACCTCCAGAACTGAGGGTAATAACTCAACATGGGATTTGGGTGAGGATAAATATCCAACTTATATCATGCTCCAAACCTGATGATGACAAGAAGAATAAGAAGCAATCTCAACCCTGATTTCTACTCTTAGAGTCTAGTAGATGACACCAAGTGGCCACCAGGCAACTATATAAAAAGGAACAGCATTAAAGATCAGCATTAAAAAGAGAATGAGAGAATTTATGTAACCTGGAAGTCATGGAGAAAAAAGAAAAAACAATCCAAATGATAGGGCAGGGCAAGGGGACAAGACAAAGGAAATAGAAATGGGATACTTCAGGACAAGTTGAACTTGGCAATGGGCTGAGAAGGAAAAGGAGATGAAAAGGGGGAGAATTGTAAGGAACCTAAGAATAACCCGAGAGTGGGAGAAAATGTGGAACCAATCAGATTCAGGGAAATGTAGTTCAGTGTGGCTAGAGTAGGGCAAAGGAAAGATGTGGAAGGAGATAGGTTGGTCACATAAGCAGACACCACATTATGGAGGCATATATGCCATGCTAAGTATTTGTTTTTTATCTAGAAGATACTTTTTCTTTAATGTTTCTATATAACTGAGTTTTCCCTCTTGTTTATATCATATTAGACATATGGAAGTTGATCTGTAATGTTCAGCCAAGAGATTTTATGTCTGAGCATAATTTAATGATATCTTTTCTAATCTTGAGATATTTATTCAGGTTTTCCAATCATTCTTCAAAAATATCTGCTTTGCTAATACATATTTGCTAATTACAGTAGTTGCAGATAAATAATGCTTTGACTTGATGATGTGCACATGTTCAAATTTTCTACATACTCTTGCATTTCTTAGGTCAATAGTTGCTTTATTATTTCTCAACGTTTAGATGTATAGGCTATAGCTTTCTTCTTGAGGACAGATTTAAAAATTAGTTTAGCCTAACAAAGTATTTTAATTGACATTAAATTTTTATGTCCTACTCCATTTACTAGGAGATATTTTTTAGTGAGGGTTTTCTTCTCCTCTGGCTAAAATGTATTTTTGTAAGGAACAGGAGGGGTTTCCAATTATTTATCTTTTTATTATTGCCTTATGTTTTTGCCTAGGATTCACTCATCCAATTTATTTATTCACCATTTAATCTGCTAGAACAATACACTGAGCTAGGGTTAGCCCTTTTGACTCCAATCTTATCTATCAGAATGACTAGCTGTTTGACCCTGAGCAATTTACCTAAAATGAGAGGGTTAGAATGGATTATCCCCAAATACCCTTCCAGCATCCAGGGATTTAATTCTCGTGACTAAGCATTAATGTATATAATGGATCTCATTACAGTTCCTTCCTTTGCTTATCTCATCTATACATTTCTTGAATCATAAATCTGTATACTTCACTTGTTTGCTCTCTTTGTCTACAGAGCGGGGGTGCTTGGGGAGCCAGGACTCAGTCATCTGTTTCCTTAGGTTCCCATCAGAAGCACCACTGAAGGTTTTTGACTTGTAGAAGTTACTCAGTGAAACTTTGCCATGACAAAAGGCACATTAGGGGTTATTATCCGTGCTGTTGTGTTTCTTGCTGAATGCTTCAGATGTTACACATTTTATCTTTATTTCAAATGAAACAGTCTTGTTTCTGTTTTATTATAAAGCCTATTACAGAATGTTCTGCTTCCAAGTCATACCATGCTGATGGCTCTATATCAGCAGCTTCGAAATATCTAGAAAAGGTTGGCTCACACTGACCCCAGGGTTCAATTAGCTTGACCTACTACTATGAACCAAATTGTGTGACCTTTGTTAATGAAACCTGTGGTGCTGTTGAGCCAGGCCACGTGCCAGTGCAAAAGCAAAACATACCCTACATCTCAGATAACAATTTGAGGGTTTAGATGATTTCCTCACTAGATTGTCTTCATCATTGCCTCCTTCAGTCTGTTTCCCTCTCAGGCTGGTCTGCTAAATTTAACCTCATTCAGGAACCAGTGAGGCAGCAGCTTCTTGCTATTGTGTAGGATAGTTTTACTATTATGTCATCAAACATAAACTTTGTTATCTTTATTCCAAAATGTGGTCTCTAATTTCTCATTATTAAACTCCCAGTCTTAGTCTGTCTGTGTTGCTATAACAGAATACTTGAGACTGAGTAATTTATAAAGAACAGAAATTTATTTTCTCACAGTGCTGGAAGCTGGGAAATCCAAGATCAAGGTGTCAGCAGGCTCCGTGGTGTGGTGATTGCTGCATCCTCCAGAAAGGAAGACTGCTGTGTCTTCATGTGACAAAAGGTAAAAGGGCAAGCAAGTCAAATGCTGTATGAGGCCTTGTTTATAAGAGTGTTAATCCCATTCATAAGGGAGGCTCCCTTGTGGCCTAAAGGGTCCTCTTCTTAATACTATCACATTAGCAACACCTGAATTTTAGAGTGCACATAATCAAACCATAGCATTCTGCCCTTGGTCCCCACCAAATATATGTTCTTCTCACATACAAAAAAAAAGTAATTCCATACAAATAGCTCCAAAATCTTAACTTGTTTCAGTATCAACTCAAAAGTTTAAAGTCAAGAGTCTCCTCTAAATTAGATATGGGTAAAATTCAAGGCATGATTCATCCTGAGGCAAATTTCCCCCCAGCTGTGAGTTTGTAAAACCAAACAAGTTATGTGCTTCCAAAATACAATGGGACAGACATAGGATACCAAAAGGGAGGAATAGTAAAGAAGAAAGGCCCCAAGTATGTCCAAACCCCAACGAGGCAAACATTAGATCTTAAGACTCAAAAATAATATTTTTTGACTATATGTTCCATCATCTGGACACACTGAGGTGGGATTTGGATCTCCAAAGTCCCCATGGCTTTGATAGGCACAGCTCATACCACAACTCTCATGAGTTGGAGTGAATACCTGAAGCTTTCCCTGGCGGGAGTTGCTATAGTGGTGGCTTTAGATATCTGAGGTCTTAGCAGAGACCCTGATGTATGGCTCCGCTGAGCACTGCCTTAGTGAAGGTTTTCTCCTATGCCCAAACCCCATAATGACACTGGATATTGCCCCTACCCTGTGGCAGGTCTGTCCTAGGGCTGTCTAGGGCATTCTTTGAATCTAGGTAGAGGAAATCATGCCTCCACAGCTCTTGCACTCTGAACTTTTGAAGAATCAGCAGCATGTGGGCACTGCCAAGGTTCACTGCTTGTACCCTCTGGAGCTGTGGCCTGACCTGTATCTAGACCTGCCTGAGCCACAACCAGGGCAACTAAGGATCATGGTGTCAGAATATGGGGAGGAAAGACCTGACATGTCCCTGGGAAGTGAGCCCAGATATCCCACAGGCATCTCGATCCACTATCCTGAAACACCTCTACCCCCAGGGCCTCACACTCTGGGCCTGTGATGGGTATGGCAGAACCAAAAATCTCTGATATGCCATTCTCCCATTTTCTTGATGAAAAACACCTGGCTTCCTTCTGTATATTAAATCTCCTTATCAAAGAGTTGTTTAGTCACACCTTTGGTATTTTCTCCTGAATATTCCTTTCATTCTTTATATGGCCAGGCTAAAAAATTTCCAAATCTTTATGTTCTGCTTTCCTTTTAATTATGAATTCTGTCTTCAAATCATTTCTCTCTTTCTGCATTTTACTATAAGCCATTAAGATAAGTTATGCAGCATCCTGAACACTTTGCTACTTAGAGATTTCTATCACCAAATATCCTTGTTCTTAATATCTACCTTTCACAAAGTTCTAAGACCCAGACAAAATTCAGCCAACTTCTTTGTCAATTTATAACAATCACCTTTCCTCTGGTTCCGAATCCTTTGTTCCTAATTTCCATCTGAGACCACATCAAATAGTCTTTACTGTCCTTATTTCTATCAGCATCCTGATTACAACCAGTTAGATAATCACCAAGAAAACTGAGGTTCTCCCTACAGTCTTCTTCTTCTGACCCTCACCTTTAAATTTGTCTTTAATGTTCCATTTACAACAATCTAGGTTTTTTCCAGCATGAATTACAAAACTGTCCCATCCTCTACCCATTATCCAGTTCTAAAACCATTTCCACATTTTTAGATATTTGTTATAACAGTACTCCTCTCTTGGTACTGATTTCTTTCTTAGTTTTCTTTGTGCTAGTATAACAGAATACCTGGGACTGAGTAATTTATAAAAATCAGGAGATATATTTTCTCACAGTTCTAGAGGCTGAGTTCAGAATGAAGGCACCAGCAAATTCAGTTGTCTGGTGATTGCTGCATCCTCCAGAAAGGAGGCACATGGCAGAAGATGGAAGAGCAAGCTAGCCAAACACCAAGGGAAGCCTCTTTTATGAGGGTGTTGATCCCATTTGCGAAGGAGAAAGTCTCAGGGCCTGATCACTTCTAAAGGCTCCATCTTTCAATATTATCACATTGACAAATTTCCCCTATGAATCTTGAAGAGGACACATTCAAACCATAGCACCTCCTTCCTCCTTGCTGTTGTCTGAGTCAGACACTTGCTTTGTCTTAAGGCCAATTCCTTGCAGAGGACTTGATGGGTTGGTATACAATTGCCACAGAGGACCTGATTGGGGCAGCCTCAGGGGACTCATGGGAGAGAGCAGCACCGAAAGTAGAGTGTTTCAATTCAAGAAAAATAAAATCATTCCCAAATTGTAAAGTGCAAATTTTGGCTTTGAGACATTTTTATCTGTATCTGGACCTAGAAACATTTCTTCATATTTCTACTCAAGTGAGACCAAGCAAATATCGCAGTCAATTTAAAAAATCAATAGTCACATGAATCTGTGCATGAGGTATATACAGCAATATTTTTTAATATTTTTAATATATAGACCTTCTGGACCAAAAGTAGAGGCACATGGTTAAACAACATGAATATCCTCCTGTGTTCAATCAGAAGTCCAGGGAGATAAGAAGCATGCTAGCTTGCAAACATCCCCTCTGGCTGAGATCTGGATTTAAACACTCATTTATTTAGGGTATTGTTGGTTTTGTTTATACAGACAGAAACTAAATGTGATATGGTATCTGTGGCTGATACAAACTGCTGAAGTTAAGCAAGAGAAGCATGTTTGGTATGAATCATCACAATCAGGCCACCCAAAGAAATTGCCTCCCAAGTTACAGAGACAGGCTGTGTCTCAGGATGGCAAATGCCATCAGGGGGGTTGCCTGAATAAAATAAAGAGGCAGTGTAGAAAAATGAGGTTGATTTTAATATGATTATTTTACATATTGGCCTAGATGGGCAGAATCTATCTACAGCTTCTGTTTTAGAGAAGAACAAGATATGTTAGAAACTATGGGGTCAATAAAGTCAATGTAGTAGTGAACTTTGAAGAACCTGAACCTCAAATAATCCAATTCTACCCTGTTGATCACCATACCCTCTACTACCACCACCATAAGTTTAACAAGGGACACTAAGAGATGTTATAGCATTGTGTTCTTACTAGCTGCACCAGTGTCCAATAATTCTAATTCAGACCACTGATCAGATAAAATCTGAGCTGAAGCATGGGGTTCTAGGCCATAATTGCCCTACTCAACTCTGATCTAAATTTTTGTTTTTAATTTACTACTGTGCAACAAGGGCAACAGTGATGAAAAAGCAAAAGAGAAGACAGAAAAAAGATAAGTTGTCCAGGCTTCCCTGAGAGGCCAAGCTTCAAGCCCAGTAATTAGTGAGCTATATTGCCACGTATAAAAACCAGGGGTGTCCAGATACTCATGATGCAACAATCCCCTGGGCCCACCTGATTTCAGGCCAGCCCTGCTGAGGCTCATGCTCATTGACAATATCCCACATCAAGCACAAACCACCCAACCACCAGCAATTGCAACTTATAAGTGTAGGGGAACTTCATCCTAAGTAGAGAATAGGAGCTGGTAGATAAATGGTCTAGCCTTTCCATCTCCTGGTAGGATAATTCCAAAGCAAGTTCTGCAAGAGTATAGAACTTGCCAAATAGCAATTTATAAGAGCTGAGCCCTTATTACCCTCATGTATTAGTTTGCTAGGGCTGCCATAACAAAATACTACAAACTAGATGCCATAAATAACAGAAATGTATTCTTTCACAGTTCTGGATGCTAGAAGTTCAAAATCAAGGTGTTGGCAGGGTTGGTTTCTTCTGAGGCTACTCTCCTCGGCTTACAGATGGCTGCATTCTTGTTGTTTTCCTCTATGTATGCATGTGCCTGTGTTTTAATCGCCTCTTCTTATAAGAACATCAGTTACATCATATTAAGGCCCTCCTCTTTGACCTCATTTATATAATTCAGCTCATAACATCCCAGTAACTAAATGTATGCTGTATTGGCATTTCATCTTTCTTTCTTTGTCTGGCTTTTCCCCTCCCACACATATGCTACTGCGGATCACTTCCCAAATAAACTACAAAAACCTATCTTTGTCTCAAGGTCTGTTTTCAGAGGAACCCAATCAACTATCTTAAACTTTGCCCAACAGAATTAACTGTTCCATGGGGGAGTTAGGAATATGGTGAGCATAGACAGGTCTTGCTTGTGATTTGTCATCAGTGTGTGCCTATCTCTTCAAACCCAATATTGTAGGTACTTTGATCTAAATTTGGGAAACTCCAGGAACCAGATAACGTAAACGCATGCACACAAATCCACCTGTCTGCCTCAACCCTGTCAGCAAAATTAAGTTTGGTGCAAAATGTAAAGAGACATTTAAATGTCTTCTCAAAAGGGTAGGGTGAGTGTATTTAGCAGCACATGGCTGTGATACTCCCCTGTGGGGCACAGCAAAGTGCCTGCAAAACACTGAGCATTGAGTCATCCAGGCATTTGTGTGCATTTTCCCAAAAGTGAGAAGTAGGATTCATCACCTCTTGGGTCCAGAATACTCTTCTCTTTACTTTGAATTCTTCTTATTTGAATTTTAGAATGATAGACATGTTCTCAGTTGAAATGCTGTGGATTTCTTTCTCATTGTCCTTCATGCTGCCGTGAGTTCCTCGTTTCTTTTTTTGAATTCTGTAAGCTGTTAGTCTAAAAGTGGCCATCTTACCTCTAAAAAGCTTACCTAAGTTGACCTTTTAAAATAACCTACTATCTACTATGAATGACTTATGTGTGTATCTCAGCTAATGAATATAAAAGCAAACAAACTAAAACCTAAATAAATAATTGTAATAGTTGCATTTCATCATCAATGAACTTAGCATATCCTATGCTTGCAATGGACTTAAATGAAATAAAAATAGCTATGAGTTAATGAGTTTCTAATATATGTCAATCTCTTTAAGTAATTATCACAGGCCATACTCCAAAAAACCCTGGAATACAGATACTTCTATTCTTGATGTTTTTAATATGAGAAAAGGGATTTGGAAAATATGATTGAGCTAATAAATAACATGAATGAGATTTGATCCCAAATCTGAATCTAAATATTTTTACTTCCAATGATTCTCAACCAGGAATGACCATTAAAATTTACTGGAGAGCTGTTAAAAGTTGTAGGTTCTGCTATATGAACACTCAAGAATATTTTTAGATGTATCATGGACTTAAATAAGAAAGCTAAAAAGAATCAAGATTCTAGAATAAAACATAAGATTCTAGAATAAAACAACTATTATCATTACCATTGGCTAGGCAGATTTTTTTAAACAAGATTCAAAAGTTACTGATTCTTAAATAAAAAAAAACAGATTGGACTTTACTAAAATTAAGATCTTAATCAAAAGTCACCATGAAGAGAGTAAAAAGAAAAGATACAGACTGAAAAAAAATCATCAATACATTTATTTTATTTATTTATTTTATTTTTATTTAATTATTTATTTTGAGACAGAGTCTCACTCTGTCACCCAGACTGGAGTGCAGTGGCGCGATCTCGGCTCACCACAACCTCTGCCTCCCGGGTTGAAGCGATTCTCCTGCTTAAGTCTCCTGAGTAGCTGTGACAAGAGGTGCATGCCACCACACCCAGCTAATTTTTGTTTTTTAGGGTTTCACCACTTTGGCCAGAATGGTCTCTATCTCCTGACCTCATGATCCACCCGCCTCAGCCTTCCAAAGTGCTGGGATCACAAGTGTGAGTCACCGTGCCCAGCAATACATTTATTTTTAAAATTTTGATTCAGAAAATAAACATTTTATAAAGTGCTCAACTTTAATCACCAGAGGAAAGCAAATTAAAGCCACTATACACTTACCCAAATGACAAAAATGTAAAGATCTGACAATACCAAAGTTTGGCGATATTGTAAAACAACACAAGGACTCCCTTAAATTGCTAGTGAGAGTGTTAAATATTAGATCACTTTGCAAAACTATATCTCAGTAACTTTGAAAGATAAAGATCCCTATATTCTAATGACATAGCAATTCCACTCATGGATATATACCAAACAGATGTAAATGCTTTATGTATTCAAAAAAAAAATAGATAAGGATGCTCATAGCAGCTTTATTCATAAAAACTAAAAACTATACATAACCCAGGTGTTTATCAACAGTTGGATTTATTTATCCAACTATTTATCCAACAGTGGATAAATAGATGATACATTCACACAACAGAATACTAGATAGCAATACAAAAGAACAACTACTGAAAAATAAACCATGGTCAAATCTCACAAATATAACATTGAGTGGAAGAAATCAAACACAAAAGAGTATTCATTATATAAATTCGTGTATATAAATTTCAAAAACAGGCAAAATAGTCTATGGGGAAAGAGGGAAGTGTGGTTATCCTTGGAGGAAGGGGCTTTGCTGACTGAAAAGGATAACATGAGTTTTCCAGAATCTGGATATCTTAATTTATTTTTACTTTAGCACACAGGTCACACAGATGTGTGGATGTATATGTTTATATATGCTTATGTGTGTGCATAAAAAATCATGACATTTACACACAGGATTTATGTATTTACTATATGTAAATTATACTGTATTCTTTAGGTATAATTGCTGGATATCTCTCTTAGGCCTACAGAATCAGAAGCAGAGCTGAAGAATAAATATACACAAGTATATATATTTTTTAAAAGTTTCCCAGGTGATCCACGTGATTTTGGTACACATCCTTGTTTTCAAATCACTTTATCCCTAGACTCAGGGAATTCAAGAACTGTGCAAAGAGTCAGCCCTCATGAGTAAGAGTTCTGGCTCTGCAAATAACAAGCTGTGTAACCTCAGGTAATGCAGTCATAAAAAGAGGTGTCTAAACTAGATGAGCTCTCTGGCTCCTTCCAACGCTAATGGTGTAAATCTTATGACAGAAATCCATATCAATCAGCCAATGCACACAATAAGCCCAGCATTAAAACCCAAGGGAAGTAGGTGGTTGACTAATGTGGTCTAATTTCAATTACGGCTACCCAAAAGTTCTTTCACTCTAAGTGTGTTTTACATACTAGCTTTAGAAATTTATTCTTCCATATTGTGCTTAGGCAAATTCTTAAAAGATGGTAACACATTAAGCTAATAACAATCATTAATACTTCTTTATGGATGTGACAATAGACCATCTTCAATTTCATAGTCACTAAAATTCTACCCTTTAAGGACAGTATGTAGAATCAAACTACACAAAAATGTAGTTTGGTATATAGCAGAAAGAACATAGAACTGAGAAAGAAGAATCTGCTTTCTGCTTACACTTATACGACTAATTATTTCTCTGCACATGTATGCCCCTAATTCACTGTGTGTCTTTGAATAGGTCCTTTTTCCCCTCTGATCAACCATTAGTGAAATGTGAAGACTGGAATAAATCATCTCTTAAGTGTCATGAAGACTGCTACATGATTCTCTGAATCTTTTTCAGTCCTAATATGGGGAAAGTGAAAGGCAATCTTGAGTTCTCAAGTGAAGGCACTGCCATTCTGTAATTTTGAGAAAGACAGTCACAACAACTAGGGACAGTGGCAGGAAGCTGATGGAGAACACTGAAATCAGTTTGTTTGTTTTCCTTTAAAGCCAGTTTGAGCCCTTGGGTGAGAGCAGGGACAATAACCAATTACATTACCTTTGTGCTTATGCTGCTCAAAGTGTTTGCCACTTAGAATATACTGGCTGTCTCAGGGGAAGAGAAATACACTGGCTTTGTTCCTTAGGACACGCCATGTTATATTTATACATGTATAAATACAAGTTGTACTTATAAAGTGCTATAAAAGTGCAGAGGGCAGAACCCACTGACCAGACTCCAGAAGCACGTGTAAGGACTGCACTCTGCTGTCCTCTTCCCCTTACCCAACACTGCTCAGTTCCCTCCACAAGGAGTCCTGGGACTAGGACCAGCATGGAGAAGTCAGGCTTTCACATGGCCTGGGGGAGGCTTGTGGCACTGGATATAAGCTTCTAGGGCTTCAGGGGTAAGACAGCAGCTCAACTAAGGGGAATCAGATGGCTACCTAAAAGTAACATTGGAGGGAAAAATTTGAGAGAAAGGACAAATGTGTGAGAGTCACAGGGACCCTTTCATGTGAGAAAGGGAAAACGGAACACAGTCAAATGAAAGCCCTTCAATTCAGAAGCAGATGAACTTTTCATTCAAAGAACACTATCATTCCCATTTTCCTAATGAGACTGGGGTAAACCATGTTTCTAATAAGGAGCTGATGTAAAATTCGGTGTGTTGACTTCTTTACTCCAAATACACAATCTCAAGACAATGGCTGAAATTTCAGGTTTTGATAACTGAAAGAATTACAGAGAACACCCTATCTTTCCCACTGTACCCTTCAGTCTGAGTGAGACACCAGATGGGAAGGAATCCCTGGCAGAACCTCCAACAGATCTGCGCACTGAGAGGAATGTGCACTGAGGTGGAGCCTTGGGAAGTTTGTGCCATTTGCACTGGGGAGGAGCCTGGTCCCTCCTCTTCCTGGGTGGTACCTGGGATTCAGTCTGGGAGGCAGGAAACTGGCTAGCAGGACTATCACTTTGCTAAGAGTCCCTGTTTCCCTTTCTTCCCTTTTCTCCCAATAAATTCTATTTTTCTCATCCTTCAAAATGTCTGCGAACCTAGTCACTCATGACCATGTGACAAGAACCTGGCTTTTAGCTGAACTAAGGAGAAAGTCCTACAACATTAGGAAGTTACCACTACTTTATTTTTTATGACCCTTCCAGGAGTAAATAACTCACGAGTTATTGTCTCAGAGGTGTTTGAACCAGAGCAACTCCACCTTGAATAGGAGCTGGGTAAAATGAGACTGAGGCCTACTGGGCTGCATTCCCAGGAGGTTAGGCATTCTAAGTCATAGGATGGCATAGGTCTGCACGAGATACAGGTCACAAAGACCTTGGTGATAAAACAAGTTGTGGTAAAGAAGTCAGCCAAAACCCATTAAAATCAAGGTGGTGATGAAAGCAACTTCTGATTGTCCTCACTGCTCATTATACACTAATTATAACGCTTTAGCGTGCTTAAAGACACTCACACCAGAGCCATGGCAGTTTACAAATGCCATGACAACATGGGAAAGTTACTTTATATAGTCTAAAAGGAAGAGGAACCCTCAGTTCAGGGAATTGCCCACCCATTTCCCAAAAATCTCATGAATAATCCACCCCTTGTTTAGCATGTCATCAAGAAATAACCATGAAAATAGCCAACCAGCAGCCCTCAGGGCTGCTCTGCCTATGGAGTATCCACTTTTTATTCCTTTACTTTCTTAATAATTTTGCTTTCATTTTACTCTGTGGATTCACCTTGAATTATTTCTTGCCCAAGATCCAAGAACCCTCTCTTGGGATCTAGATTGGGACCCCTTTCCAGTAACAATTAGACCAGAAAATATAATGGTGTGAACCCAAGTTTCCTAGGAATTGAATGCAAACCCACAATTTCAAGTAGTCTAGGAAATAGCCATTCAACTAATAATGATAACAGGTTGCTACTGATCTCAGTCGAATAGGGGACTCACCTAAAACAGTAGGGGGAAAGAGAAATCTCCCTTTTTAGAAATCTGCCTCATCCTCAGGTATTCTTAAGTGTTCTTTCTTTCTCTCTCTCTTCCCCCCTTCCCTCCCTCCCTCTTCCTCTCTCTTCCTCCCACCCCCTTAAAGAAATATTTAGCTTATACTTGTAATGAGCCTTAGGAAGCTCACTGGGGCCTTGCCTGAACATTGCCTGTAATTTAGGGTGAGTTATGTTTCAATTACCTCTATGCTATAGCATACTGGTGAGGGCAGGCATTATGTCATGTCAGGGATACAGGCGAGAGAAAATACGGATGCCCCTGTTACAGACGGTGATGGAGCAGTTTTAATAATATCGGGAGAAAATGGACCATAAATGCCTTTCCAACTGTACCATTACTGCACATTAGCAATACCACATGCTCAGTGTCGGGGAAGGAGGCTGAAGGCAGGAAGGGGTTACAGGTATGGTGCGTACTAGAGTTTGTTTTCTGCATTTAGAAAAGAGGCAAAAAAATCCTATAAAAACCATGGAAATGTCTGGGATTTTTCTGTGAGTAATGATCTTACCAAAGATATAAAACATTAACTTTTTAATTTAAAAAAATCTAATTTCTAGTGTTTCCCTGTTTCCTGCAAGAAAGATAACTTACATGTGCTCTCACCCTCCCTCCCATTCCCTCTCCCTCATTTTCTCTGCCTCTTTATTTTCTTGACACAAATAGCAGTCATTGCTCAGAGAATGCGCGGGATTAGGTTGCTTTGTAATTCAAACCTTTTATTCAGGTTACCCCTTATGTTCTAAAGAGGAAAATATGTATTGGCTAAATGGCCTTGTTAGGGATATTTTCAATTGTGAATGGGAGGGTGGCTCCCACCACAAAAACCTTTCCAAACCATTACTCCATTTTTCACCTACTTTCGAATTTAGCTAATTATAATTTCCACTTTTTTTTTTTTCAAATAGGGGAAAAGCATATGTAGATATTTTTCTTTGGCGTGATTGGTTCTTTTAAAAAGAGGAAGTGGCAAAAACGAGCAGCCACAGCCAGATGATGACCTATGCTTTGAGGATTTGTGGTTTGCAGGTGTTGAGCCCCATGAAATAGAGTAAGAAAGGTGAGGATGTGGGTTGGTGCATCCAACAGCCCTTTAAAAGTTGGTTAGTTAAAACAAATACATTCAGTCAGAAGTGTCTCTTATTTAATCAAGGAGAAATGTGTTCAGTATCTAAAATAAATAGTATACATGGCTAATCTAACTTTCCTTGAATCAAAGTGACAGTGTAAGCCTAAAATAAAAAGGACAATATGAAACACAGCAACATGCACAGAAAACTGGAAAATACAGAATATTTTAAACCAACTGTGGTTGGGAAAGATACATACTAAAGAAAAATAACTGTCCATGTGTGGTTAATAATTATTTTTTTCTTGTTGTAGATATAATTTGGACTTACTGGAGAATATTCAAACATTTCACATAAATATAAAACTACCTCTGTTATCATTTCAGTTATTTCTATATCTTTTAATGATTCTATCTAATGTGTTGACAAAACTATCTATTTATTCATTCATTCATTTACTGAACAATTATTCACTGAGTATCTACTATGCAATGAGCACTGTTCTGCTCAATATGAAATGAAGACATCTAGTGAACATAACAGATACGGTGAATATCCTCCTGGAGTTAATATTCTATTAGGAGAATCAGACAATAAATCAAATACATGCAGTTTGTGATGCATGCTAGCAAGCAAATGTTATGCCAGAACAACTTTACAAAGTCTTCAGAGAAATCAGAATTATATAGCATATGCCACTCTGCATTGTGCTTTGTTCACTTAAAAGTGGTGGGAATGAGCTTATGTCATTAAATATTCTGGAAAAACATTTTTAATGGCTGGATAGTCTGTCTTTTTAATAAACCTTAATTTATCAATTGATGAATTCTATTTTTTTTTAATTTTGGGGTATTTGAATTGTTTCCAATTATTCACATTTGTAAATAATAACAAGAACTATCTATTGCATACATGTTTGCCAGCATTTCTCATTAGTTTGAGTAAATAGCTTCTAAGAAGCAGAATCACTAGGTTGAAAGGTACGAGCTTTTCAAAGGCTCTTGATGCAAATTGATAAATTGTTTTCGAGAAAAATTACTAACCTATGTTCCCAACCGAATGTCCTCTTGGTAACAGCTAATATCCAAAGCATATTGACTGTGCGCCCAGATCCTGTTCTAAGTTTATTACATGGATTCACTCATTTAACTCTCCCCTCTAATGTATGTATACTGTATTACTAATCTCACTTATTGCTGAAGATTCTGGGACATAGAGTAGTTTGTCTAAGACCACTCAGTAGTAAATAATAGTGTCAAGATTTGAAGCCAGGTGGACCAGCTCCAGAGCTCTATCTGTAATTGATTAGGCATTACTGCTTCTGATGCTCTCATCAACTTTCTGTATTATCCTCCTTATTCTTATTATTTTAAAAGTAAATAATGTCATCCTTTTGTTCAAATTTGTTTGTGTACTTAGTAGTAGAATTAAACACTTTGTCACTTTTTCAATTTCAGTTATTCCGTGAGTTCCAAATCCCTTGATTCTCTTTTCCACTGGAATATCAACACTATTATTTGTTTTTAAAAGCTCTTTTCACATTAAGGCTACAACACTGTCTGTTACAATAGCTACAGCATTTTTTTCTCATCTTGATATTTGTTTTAAATTGCATTTTTGTGTAAACAAAAGCACTATTTTTATTCGTCTTTTGATATGCTTATCAGAATCTTATGATTTTTTTTGGCATTTCTCTTCCATGGCTTTCATCTAAGAAAATAGTGTTTTTGCCTGAAGATCTGTTAACTATTCACGTATATTTTCTTCTGTTTTTGTTGTTGTTGCTACATTTCTATATTTGACTTTTTAATTCATGTGAAAGTTATTTTTATGTAAATAAGAGAAAAAATAAATTAGTCTTTCAAACAAAGTTAAAATAACTACTCCTGACTCACACATAGCTTCTTCATTATTTTATGATGCATTATTTGACAAATAATAAGTTTTTGAGTATACTGGAATTTATCCCAAGATTATAAGTTTTATGGATCTGTCTGGAGATATTTACATCAAAGGATATAAAATTGCTGTAGCTGTAAAATCAATTTTAATGTCCAGTAGGAGACAAATCCTCCTCTTCATCTTCCTATTTTTCTTAGCTGTATTCCCTTCAGTTTGTTTTCCAGATGAATTTTAAAATTATTCTGTTATATCTTTCTACAAAAAGAAAAATTAATAGATACAGTTGATCCTCATTACTTGCAATTCTATATTTGCAAATTTGCCTATTCTCTAAAATACTTTTGTGACCCCAAATCAACACTTGTGGAGCTTTCTTTGTCATTTACAAACGTGAGCAGAGCAGCAAAAAGTTTACCACCCCAAATGCATACTGAACTAGGTGATGCAATGTTTTCTTGCTTCAGTTCTCATTCTATGAACAAGTGTCCTTTTTGGTCTCGATTTAGTACCTTTTTTTTTTTTTTTCACATTTCTGTGCTTGTTGTGGATATTACTGTTTAAAACGGCCCCAAGTATAGCGCTGAAGTGCTGTCTAATGCTCCTTAGTGCATAAGGCTGTGATGTGCCGTACGGAGAAAACAGTTGTGTTAGATAAACTTCCTTCAGGCTTGAGTTGTAGCGCTGTTGGTCATGAGCTCAATGTGAATTCATCAACAATATGTACTAAATAAGGTGTCTTTAAACAGACACACAAAATAAAGTCATGTACTGACTGGTTTGTTGGGACTTTGAAAACAATACCCTAAAATATAGTGCTTACATATGCTGAACAAAAGAAGCTTCACCTTCCCTGATCCTGTTTCTCAACACTGTCTCTCCTAAACCGCAGGATATTGTCTGAAATTCCCTTACCTACCTAATAATCAGTCCCACCAAAAGAGGAACATAATTGCCTCTAATCCCTTCCCTAAATGTTTATGAACCAGAGAAAATTAAAATTCGTATCACAGAGGAGGAATCTGAAAATTAACCATCACACCTACGAGCCCAAAGGGACTTCATCCCAAACTATTGTTTATTCCCCAGTCCCATTCGTCTACAAAGAGAATCATCATTTATAAGCTAATTTCTGTCTCCCCGATCCATTCACCTCTCCTAAAATTATTGACTATGCCTCTAAAATTGTCTTCAGTCCTCCATTTCACTCTTTGCTATGAAGTGGATGTTTAAGCTTTAACCATCTGGCTCTTCTTTGAGCTTCATACTTTGTGTATGGCTCCTGTGTTTAATGCACATTAATAAACTTTAGTGCCTTCTTTTCTGTTAGTATGTCTATTGTCAGTTTGTTTTATAGACTCAAATTATCAAACCTTCAGGAAGGAGAGGAAGTATAATTCTCTTCACTCCTACAGGCTGATGAAATTATTGTAACCAGAGGCTCCCAGGATCCTAATCCAGTATGTCCCCTAGAAGTGATGATTCAGGATTGATAAATTCATTGTTCACAGCAAATTTATTAAACATAACAACCACAAATAATGAGCACTAACTGTATATTTATCGATATTGTTTTAAATCAATGTATTATCTTGAGAAGGATTCACTTTTTCAAAATAAAGACCCCCTAATCCAGAAATATGTTTCATGGTTGTTTTATTCCATAATAGTCTACTGATTTTATTATGTTCATTCCCAGGCACGGTATTATTCTTATTTCCTATTGTGAATGGACTTATTTTTCTCTTGTATCTTCTTGTGGTTATTGCTGGTTTATAGAAAAGGCATTGTTTTTTATAAAACTATTTTTATCTAGTCATTTTGCAAAACTTATGGTAAGTTGATGTTTTTCCTCAGAATAAAATCAAATATTAGGCAAAATAATTCTAATTGTAATTTTTGTTCTAATAGTTTTGCCTCTTGTTCCTAGATATCATCTTGTTCTATGGGAAAGAACTTTCATAGCAAACAACCTTATCTCATTCTTGATTAAAGTGGGACTATTTCTACTGTTTTGCCACTAAGTACAAGCATACCTTGCAGATGTAGGTTTAATTCAAGATCATCACAATAAAGTTAATCTAGCAATAAAGTGAGTCATAAAAATTTTTGGTTTTTCTGGTACATATGAAAATGGTGTCTATACTGTGGTCTATTAAGTGTACAATAACCTGTCTTTAAAAATGTATATACTTATTTAAAAAATGCTTTATTGCTAAACATTAGTGACACAGAGACCTGAAGTGAGCACAGCTGGTTTGGAAAAATGGTGCCAATACACTTGCTTATAACACAGTTGCCACAAATCTTCAATTTGTAAAAAATCCAAAGTCTATAAGCATAATCATGCAAAATGCAATAAAATGAGGTATTCTTGTATAATGTTGTATCTTATCATGTTTAGCAATGTTCTGTAAGACTTGTGATGGAATGGGTGTTGAATATAATCAGAAGCCTGTTTAATATTTCATGAGTAATCATTTTTCTCGTTTGGTCATTTGACCTAATCAGTACATTTCTTAATATTAATTCACCATTATATTCTCTTGACAGATCTCATTTTGTATTTTTTTATTATATAAAAGTATAATAGGATTCAATTTACTCTTGTTATTTACATTTTATCTCTCTATTTAAATGAGATTTTATTTAAAGACAAAAATACAGATAGCAATTTGGTTTCGATATATCTTATTTCTGCTGCCATTATGAGGTTTTCGTATCTGAATCTAGTAATTTTACTACATTAAGTCAATAATGTTACATCTTTTTCTAAATGTTATTCACTAAGTCTTTGAAAAAACTTGTCTGTATATAAACATGGAAACCTGAAATTTTAAAAATACATTTCTATAATTAATTTATTTCCCAATTACTTTAAAGGGTCTCAGATTTCTCCTGGGCCATTTTGATAATTAACATTTTCGGATATTGCTCATTACATTTGTATTTTTAAATTTATTTGTATTTATTAGAAGTGGTATTGTTTGTTAATTTAAACAAAATTATCTCCTCTTTTTAAATTTTCTTTCTCATGTCATATTTGTTTATTTTTGTTCTAATTAGTTTTTACAGGAGCTTTTCCATTTTTTGTTTGTTTTCAAAATGACATTTATTTCAGGAGAAGGCTTAAAGAATTATTTTGTGGATAGTTGAGAACTTTCTTTAATGAAGAAGGAGTGGGCGTGGAGGGGAAGATGAAAATCCAAGAATAGCATGACCCAAACTCAGGGCGATGAAGACTGTTCTGAGTCAGGAGGGGAAGCTGGCAGCCTTGTTTCTCTGGAGGAACAAGGGTAGTAGATGAAGCATAGCATACCTCATTATGAAACGTGGTCAGGAGCTGGTATTTGTAATGATGATAAATGGTGTACCACTTTAAAACTTTGAGCAAGATATGGATGGACCCAAATTATGCAGTTTTCAAGTGATTTTAGGAGAAATTCATGAAAAGGCTTAAAGATGAGGCAGGAAGACTTTCCAGGAGGCCATTAAAGTCCTGGTCAAAGGGAAGAGTAAGAACAAACAGATTAAAGATTTCATGGTTCTAGTGAAAATACAATGCTCATCTAAGAAGGAGACATTCATTCTGACAAATACAAAAGTACCAATGGGAATGTCTGGGCAGAATATTTGAAAGTGTAACTATCCCCAAAATCTAGGATAAATATTCCTCTTTGGGCCCCTGATATATGAGAAGTCAAAACTAAACAACTTCTCAAGCAGAGCTTTGAGAAGTTCTGTTCAATACAAGCAGTGAAATGGCATGCAGAAATCCCGGGCCAGAAGCACAGCAGGTTTAAGGAAGAAAAGGCCGCATTGTAGCTGGTGCTCAAAGGAAAGGGAGAGCCATATGAGATGCGGCTGGACAGTAGATGATACAAGGCCTTGGAGACCATATTAAGGAATTCACTTTTTATTCTAAAAGCAATGGAAAGTGATTGAAAAATTTTCATCAGAACAATGTATTCAAACTTGAGTATCAAAAAGATCTGTGCTCCTTTAATACAGAGAAAGGACAGGAGGAGGGCCTGAGTGTAGGAATCACGGGGGTGGCAGGTGAGAGGTGACAGCAGCCAGGACCAGAGGGATACCTATGCTGACTGGAAGGGAAAGAAAGGACAGATTTCAGAGACACTGAGAAGAAAAACTCAGTAGAATTTGATGTCTAGCTAAAACGGTGTGGTGAAAAGAAAAGGCCATGTCAAAGGAGACTAGTTTTGAGGCTTATAAAAATTGGATGGCTAATGGGACATTCCTTAAGATAAAGAATACATTCTTGAATACTTATTAAGAGCCAAAGAGCCTACTAATTTTTTTTTCATTTAACTTCCTTGGACCTCAGTTGCACAGAACTGTTGATTTCATAAATTCTCATGGTAAGCGCACTATACCATTTAAGCCTCATCATCCCGTTTCCCTCCCCAAGGAAATTCCACCACTGTAAGGTAAGCAACGTGATTACCCCCATTATACAGATGAAACACTACAACTGAGGGACAAAAATAACTTGCTCAGAGTCACACAGTTGGGGATGATGAAGATTTGTCTGACTGCAGGGAACACAGTCTTCACAATTATACTATTTACTGTTCCTGAATATAATTAAATGCAAGTTAATTGGTCCAGGATTGACCTCCAAGAGAGGTGTCAAGGGGAAGGAAATCAGTAAGAATAACCTGGTCAGGTAGGAGATGGGAATAGGTTAGATTGGGCACAAGGAAAATTACAGACCAAAGATAAGTAAGTAAATAGATATTATTTAATAAAATACACGGGTTTTTTTTTAAACTCTAATTTGTAGTCAGCTTTTACAGTAATTTTGAAAATCTTTAGAAAGTTTTAAATAAGTACTTCAGAATTCAGGCTTTCAATGATTGATTTCTTTTCTATTCCTTCCCTAAAGTCTCACTTGAAAGGATCTCTTGATGTCAAATATGGTTGGTCGTGTCACATAGAGAAAAAAATAACATAAAAACAGGTTCGAATCCTTCTAGCAGATATTTTTCAAAGCTTGTTTCACTTACAAATCATGTCTATATACTTATGTATTTATTTCCTTGCTGAATATTCCTTTTCTCCCCTCACTGTTCTCAACCAGAGCCTCGTATTCCCAGGAGTCCTCCCCAGGTGAAACCTCTGAGAGCTTGCTTATCACTGACACAATTACCCCACAAATAAGGAGAGATGTAGGGCCATTTCTCCATCGTTTTTCCCCTTATGAAGAAACCAAGTCCCATCTGTACTGGTTCACTCCTCCCTAGTCTGAGGCGGGGCACAGCAAGGCAATAATACATTCTCATCAAGGCTCAAGCACAATCGTGCTCTGGGGAATTTGTGTATAATCTAATTTATGGGGAGCCACTTCCAAGGGAGATCATGGAACTTCTGGTTTAATTGGGGTGATCCGGAACACTCAGCATCTGTCAATGAGTAAGGAGATGATGGTGCATAAATAGAAATAGAAATTGCTCTGCACTCTCTCCTTAGCTTATGTATGTTTTCTCTGAAGTTCCCAGCTGTGATATTTCTCACTGATTTCCTACTCTTCTTGTTCTACCTTTTAATCTTTCTGGAATTCTCTTCTATTCTTTACCAAACAGGTATATGTGGGGAGGGGTGAACTCCTTCCTGGAAGAGAGTGAGAGTCATCCCTTACCCACCTAAGCTTCTCCATCCTCTCCGACAAAAGCCCCGGTGGGATTTGATGGATGGCAACGGGCTTGGGTGACATGGAGCTGTTGCCCTCACTAACTAAAAAGCAGCTTTAATTATGTCTGTAACTCGACTTAACTAATTCAGAGCATATTTACTGAATGTTAACCACATGCTAGGCACTCTTCCAGGCACTGAGGATATAGCAGAGAGTAACCTTCCAGTGAGGACATCATAAAAGCAGAGTTAATAAGTAAAACAAATAGTATGTTCTTTGGTGATAAGTGCTATATAGAAAAATAAAGGATGAAAAGAGGAAGAGAATAATGGAATGGTAAGGTCAATTCTTTTTTTGTTGTTTGATAGGCCTTTTAATAAGTGTGTTTGCAACATGTCTCCTATGCCGTGGGTGTCAGGCAGTGTCACAATGCAAGCTTTATTCCGAAAGAGAATCTCCTAGATTTTATGGGCTCTAGAAGGAGAGTGACTTTCCAATTTTCTCCCAATTCTATTGGAAGGTCAATCTTAAATGCTGTATAGGAGTATCTCATTGAGAAGATACCATTTGAGCAAAGATGTAAAGCAAGGGAGGGAATGAGTCAGTGGCTACATAGGGAGAGTGCCCTAGGCAGAGGAAACAGCTTCTACAAAAGCCCTGAAGCAAGAGAATGTTTGAAGTGTTCGGGAATAATAGGAGATGCAGAGTGAATGGAATTGAGAGTGAGTGAGGCAGTTGGATACAAGGTGTGTGAGATGAGGGGGTGGGGTGCAGATAATACGGGGTCTCTTGTTGTTGAGCAAAAGGAGCTTACTGCCACATGCACTAGAAGCCAATGCTATGACACCAGGTTTTGAGAAAAGAAACACTATGTATTGAAAGTCAAATCTCAAGGAGATAGGAGCCAAGCTCAAATTTCCCTATGCTGGCTTCAAAGCAGTAAATTTAAATAGAAAAGGTTCAGCGAGTGGATTTTGAGATTAGTAAGTGATTGGTGGAAGGAAAGGAGAGCTCTGCAAAGGCCTTGGGCACATACAGTTCTCTCCTCTTGCTACTTCTGGATTGCATGTGCAAATTCAGGGGGAGTTAGTAGAAAACGTGGTGTAAATTTGGTCTGTGACATCAGCAGGCTCGCTCTGCACAGACTCCAGTAGCCCACATTGGATCCAAAGGATTTCAGCCAGTTTTTTTTATCTCATAAGCAGAGGGAGATTCGGTGTTTCAGCAAGTCTTTTTTGTTTTTTGTTTTTTGAGATGGAGTCTTGCTCTGTCACCCAGGCAGGAGAGCAGTGGCACTATCTTACCTCACTGCAACCTCTACCTCCCAAGCTCCAGTGATTCTCCTGCCTCAGCCTCCCGAATAGCTGGGATTACAGGTGCCCGCTACCACACCTGGCTACTTTCTTTTGTATTTTTAGTAGAGACGGGGTTTCGCCATGTTGGCCAGGCTGGTCTCAAACTCCTGACCCTGTTGTTGCTGTTGTTGTTTTCTTATAGGGCATCCTGCAAATTCAGGAATTTCTGTTACTTGGTTTATTTAACTCTTGAGGGCACAGTTTCACTCTGGAGCCACTATAAGAACTTTTTTGGCTTTTACTCTGAGCGAGATGGGAGCCATTGCATATTTCAAGTACAGATGTGACATAATTTGACTTATGTTTGAACAGAGCTAATATAAATTAAGAATATTCTCAAGGTCAATTGAGCATATTTATTCATATTAAAGAGTTTTAGAATATTCTTTGTACTAGACACTGTGCGGGAGACAACACCGTTTAGGAAAGTATCTGCTTTTTCAGGGAGCTGGCAATCTCCTAGAAGAGATGTGCCAAATATTTGGAAAGCAGTTAGTGCTTCAGACAGAAGAAAAATTATGATTGTAGGTAAAGGACTTTGAACCATTAAGAAGAACATTAATAGGAATCTTCCAGAATAGTTTCATAGAGAGGAAGGGACAGAAACAAAGAAATGAAAAACTGAGGGAGGAGTTTTGAAGGATTAGGCAAATATTGTTATTTTAATGATAGGCCCACAAATTATCTGATATTCCTCTCTTCAAAAAGTGAATCTTGGCTTATAATCAAAAGATAGGCAATAACAAATGCTGGTGAGGATGTGGAGAAAAAGGAACCCTTACACTGTTGGTGGAAATGTAAATTAGTACAACCACTATGGAAGTCAGTTTGGAGGGTCCTCAACAAACAAAAAATTGAGCTACCATATGATCCAGCAACCCCTCTGCTGGATATATATGCAAAAGAAAGGACATCAGTATATTGAAGATATATCTGTACTCCTACATTTGTTGCAACACTGTTTACAATAGTAAGATTTAGAAGCAACCTAAGTGTCCATCAACAGATGAATGGATAAATAAAATGTGGTACATACACATAATAGAGTTAGGGTACTATTCAGCCATAAAAAAGAATGAGATCCAGTCATTTGCAACAACATGGTTGAAACTGGAGATCATTATGTTAAATGAAATAAAGCAGGCACAGGAAGACAAATATCACATGTTCTCACTTATTTGTGGAATCTAAAAATCAAAGCAATTGAACTTATGGAAATAGAGAGTAGAAGGATAGTTGCCATAGGCTGGGAAAGGCAGTGGGTGAGCTGAGGGGAGGCAGGGACGGCTAACAGGCACACACACACAAAAAAAATAGAATGAATAAGATGTATTACTTGATAGCACAATATGGTGACTATAGTCAATAATAACATAATTGTACATTTTAAAACAACTTAAAGACTGTAATTGGATTGTTTGTAACCCAAAGGATAAATGCTTGAGGGGATGGATACCCCTTTCTCCATGATGTGCTTATTTCACACCAAGTGCCTGTATCAAAACATCTCATTACCCCATAAATATATACACCTACTATGTACTCACACAAAAAAAACAGTTTTTAAAAAGTAATTCTTAATCTACTTCTTGAATATAGACTGGACTTAATGATTCACTTCTAGCAGGTAGAATATAGACGATGTGATGGAGGAAAAATCTGAGACTAGGTTATAAAAAGACTGCAGCTGCTGGCTTGGGTGCACTTTCTGACTTGCCTATACTCTGTTTTTCTCTCTCTCTCTCTTCCCCACTATTCCTCTTATCATTCGTTCTCAGGAAAGCCATTTCTTGATCTTTTTCGTAGAAAGACTAATATGGGGCAGTACTGAAGACTACTGACAGCAGCCACATGAGTGAACTCAGAGTGGACACAATAGCCCCTTCAGAGGCTGCGGCCATGGCAGACAGCCTGATTGCAAAGTCATGAAAGATGCTGAGGCAGAACCATGCAGCAAAGTCATTCCCAGATTCCTGACTCTCAGAAAATGTGTGAGATAATAAATGTTATTATTTTAAGCTGCTAAATTTTGGGGCAATTTACTACTCAGCAGTAGATACATAACACAGGTATATTCATGAATAGAATGAAGGTAGACAAAAACTGAAAGAATATTAACTTGAGAGAAGAGGAGTCGATTTGATATGTTTACTTTTTCGTTGTTGATTGTTTGTTTCGTTTTCTGGAGACCAGGTCTGGCTCTATGGGCTGGAGTGCAGTGGCACAATCTGGGCTCAATGCAACCTCTGCCTCCCAGGCTGAAGTGATACTCCTGACTCAGCCTCCCAAGTAGCTAGGACTACAGGCACATATCATCACACCTGGCTAATTTTTGTATTTTTAGTAGAGACAGGGTTTTGCCATGTTGGCCAGGGTGCTCTTCAGCTGGCCTCAAGTGATCCGCCTTCCTCAGCCTCCCAAAGTGCTGGGATTACAGGTGTGAGCCACCACGCCTGGCATGTTGGCAGTTTTAAATATGGGAGACTTTATGCTAGTCATTAATTTATCTCAATTGCAAGTAACAAATGTGCATGAAGTGCCAAAAATATCTTAGGCACTGTTGCATCAGTTATGCAGGTGAATTATAAAGTCAAAGTTCTCTATAAGCCGAACTCTGAATCCCCATGCATTGAAGTATGAGTGTCTATCCCAGAAACTGAAAGTAGTAAATTCTAAGGGCAGGGACAACATTTGCATCACAGATTTGCCTTTCATAGCAAAATTGTCTCTCTCTTTTGCCAAAGGTAAGAATTAAACTTAATTTCCTATCCCTTAAAAATACTTTGTGATTTAAAAGTAAAGACTGCTCTAGAATGTTGTGTCAAGTTGTATCCTTTAATTGAGTAAATAGCTGTATTACAGCTGAGATAGCATTTTGCAAGTTTCCTTTTCTTCTTTGTTTAGATTAATAATATTTTTTCATAAAATGATACATACACCTTTTAAAGAAGTTAAGCACAGTTCAGACAAGAATTTTAAGATTTACACTTATCACATCATCTAGTAATCATCATTTTTAGTATTAGGTAAACATCATTTCAGACACAGAGAGAAAAGTGAATGGAAAGATAGGTGAGGGATGGATATATAGATAAATAAATTAACACAGAAATAATTTTACAAAAATTGTATCATGCCACAATATGTTGCTTTTTCATTTGTATTTTAAAATAAACTTTAAAAAATATAGGAAAAACTGCTGGATTTTCTATAAATATTCTTAAGATAGGAAATTTTTTTTCTAAAAAGATTAAAATTTAACAAAGAAGTAATTAGAGAAATATTAAGAAGTTGGAGTCATAATGGTTCTCTTTTAACTAAATGTGTCGGATTTAGTCAATAGTGATTGATTGCTTGTTCTGTAAAATGAGAAAATTAGCACTTCCACCCACCCACCTCTCCTGCCCCATCTCCAGATTTTATTATGCTATTTTAATAATATCGTTATATATCACTTGCCTTCTGTTCTGACATATTTACCAGTTTTCTCTTAGTTTTGTATTAGTATGGATTTAGTATTCATGCCAATACCTTTACCGTAACTCTCCCATTTCTAAGTTTAAAAAAAATTACGTTTCAATTGGCTCTATTTCATCAACTACATTTTACAAAATAATAATATAGTCCTCAAGTTCCTGCATGTTTAGGGATATCTGCTTAGTCTTTTCATATGTAAACAACAACTTGAAATCTATAAAAGTCACAAATCACTTTTCTCTCTTAGAATCTCATAGATTTTTTTCTTTCTTTTCTCTTTCTCTGTCTTTCTTTCTTTCTTTTTCTCTTTCTTTGCATTTAGTGTTGCTTTAGAGAAGTCTGAGCTTGCCCTTTTTTTCATCTTTATGCCTGAGGACATTTTTCTTTATCATCAAAGAACTCTGAGAATTGATGGGCACTGTGTTAGAGCAAGTGGGAAGTAAAGACACAGCTTCCCACGTTGAGCACGAGCAAGATGGAAATAATTTGAACGGAAACTATTCAAATACATCACAGTGATCAAACATTTAAAAGTGGATGAAAAGAGACTGCTCAAGAACCCAATTTAGAAGACAGTATAGCTCAAGGAGTAAGTGGTGAAGTGAGCTACATCTACGAATACTTTTGTTGTTGTTCTTTCCTGTGTTCTGTCATCTGGGCAGTTTTGCTCTATGACAGCCACATGACTCTAAAAGCAGGACATGGTCAAGAGACAAACAATTTAAGTCTAATATTTTTGCCACTGTGTGTGTAGGTGTTCCAAGGTTTGGGGAAGATAAAGCTCAGGTTAAAGATTAGATTAAGTGGCAGGGCTCTGGGGACATTTCATATCATGCCCTGAAAAACATACATACCATGCTTCTAGAGGCCCTGCCTTACTGTGCTAGAAAAAATACAGACCATCCCCCTGCAAAGAGGGCCACACCAGGCTAGACTTATTCAGAAGCAAAGTGAACATAGTGTGTGAATTGATTGCCTAGCCAGAGCTTTCTCCTCTGGTGGGCTCTGCTGATGAAGCCTGTGTTATCAGTCCTGGGGTGACAGCTAGTCACCTAGTGACTAGTGACATAGCTAGTCACAGTGCTATGTCACCATTGCATGTGGCCAGCATCTGTTGAGAGAGGCCAGTGCCCACATTATTCTAATAATTAAGTATTTTAGATGGCTCCTTCTATTAATTTTCCATCATTGTATAACAAATTAACACAAACTTAACAGTTCAAAATAGTACCCAATATGTCTATAGGTGAAGTTTGGGTGGGCTTAAATAGGTTCTCTGCTCAGAGTCTCATAAGGTTTAAATCAAGGTATCAGCCAGATTCAGCTCTCATTTGAAGCACTGGGATCTCTGCCAAGCTCATTCAGATTGTTAGCAGAATTCAGTCCCTTGTGGTGTAGGACTGTGGTTCCCACTTTCTTGCTGACCATCTGATGGGAGTTGCTCTCAGCTCCTAGAGGTCACCTTCAGGTCCTACCCATATGGACCTCCCACAACATGGCAGCTTCCTTCTTCAAAGCCAGTAGGAGACTCTCTAGTCGGAATATATCTCTATCTCTAGTAAGAAGACTATATAGATAATTTCTATGTAGTCTTACGAGGTAATATAATCACAGGAATGACTATCTTGTCACATTCACAGTTCCCATCCACATTCAAGGGAAGGTGATTGTACAAGGCACATACAACAGTGAAAAGGAATCTTAGAGGACATCTTAGAATTCTACCTACCACACCCTCTACTATATTGCTTGCTTTGATTCCTTGCCTGCCTAAACATTTAGGATCATCCAAACCACTCATGTTTAGATCAACTTCTATCTCTGATCCCTTCCTAGCTAGCTCCATTTTGTAGAATGGCCACTCACAGGCATGACAATATTTACTTGGTACATATTTTGAAGAAACATCATTACAAGTGTGTTTAAAAACAGTATAGAATACTTTGGGGAAAAACAAAAGAAGCTGAGCTGAAAATACAAAAGTGAGTATCACTTTATACCTTCTATGATGGTTATAAATTTTTTAATGGAAATTAAATGTTGGCAAGGATGTGGAGAATATGGAAACCATGTACACTGCTGGTGGGAATGAAAAATGTTTCAGCCACTATGGAAAACAGTTTGACAGTTTCTCAAATTACCATAAATTTAGCATAGATCTAGCAATTCTACTTCTAGGTATATATTCAAAAGAATTGAAAACTGATACTCAAACAAATACACACATACTCATATTCATAGCAGCACTATTCAAAATGACCAGAAAGTGAAAACAACCCAAATGTTCATCAGTGGACAAATAGATAAACAAATTGTGGCATATACATACAATCAAATACTATTCATTTAGAAGAAATGAAATACTGATACATGCTACAACATGGATGAACCTCAAAAATATTTGAAGTAAATAAAAAACCAATCATGAAAGACCACACATTGTAGAATGTCATGTATATGAATTATCTAGAATAGGTAAATTCATAGAAACAGAAAGCAGATTGGTGGTTACCGGAGACCAGAGGGAGAAGAATATGGGAAGCAACTGCTTAATGAATACAAGATTTCTTTTGGGGGTCATAAAAATGTTTTGACACTAGATAGCTGTGGTGGTTATATAACATTGTGAATGTACAAAATGTCACTGAATTGTTTACTTTAAGATGGTCAATTTTATGTTATGTGTTTTGTAACACGTAACACTGTCTTCTCCATGATGAACACCAAGAGAAGTTGTGATAAGCATTTAGGCCTATATTGTTGCAAAACATAGCAAATTTTTACACCCCTTTTTCTTAGCATAAGCATGATTCAGCACATACAAAGTCCAAGAAGAACCAAGATTAAGAGAATCATAGAAGTTCCAGTATGAGTCTAAAAAATATACTCACAAAGAGAATGAAAATAGAAATAAAGAATAATTAAAATCAGAGCAATGACAATCAATGATACCTAACCATGGCATTTCTGTTTCTCTCATAACATATCCAGCCTTCTGTAAGGTAATATGCAAATGGAGATGATCAGATCAGTGCTTACTGAAATTTATACTATTCTAATGATACTTTCTAATAGGAAAAAAATAAAATTATGTTGGCCACATGTACTTTAAAACTTTATATTGACTTTTAATCCTCTTTGTATATTAATTACAGACTTTTCTAAATTAGTTGAGAAATAAGCATTTTAAAACATCAACATAGAAGTGATGCTTATCTACCAACAGTCCTGTTTCAGCAGTGTCATGTCTATGTCTACACAATAAAGTTTGGAAACAACTGCAATGACATATTCTAATACTTGTACTCCATTCCACAAAGGTCTAGGTATCTTGGGAGTCATCATTAAGGTGAAGAACAGAGAAGGCATCCCAGCACCAGAGTTCCAGGTACCCCCAACTCATACTCACCCATACAGCACCTCGCCTTTGTATCTGTCTTACGTAGTATGCTTTCTGATGTTACCTGAAAAGGGGTTTAAAAATGTGCAATTTACAAAAATGCATGGAAAATACAAAAATACACATATTGAATCTTTTTTTCAATATACATATTGAATCTTTATTCAAAAATGCATGTAATCTTTATTCTCATAAAAGTAATTAAAATACTGAGACAAATATATAAATCATAAGATATGTTGAAAGCAGTGTCTCTTTAGTTTGGATGCTTATTAGATTAAATGTCATCAGTGGAGAGTAAAGCCAACGAAAGAAGAAAAGTGTGTGGGTTTTTTTGTACAAAATACTGAAAATATTTCAATGAAAATTATGCCTAGAAGACAAGGTAAAATTAACAATTTTATAATATTTTGCAACCCTCTGAGAACCAAAGATCAACCATGAGATATGTAGTACTTCTGCTCATCAGATCTCTAAACACATTCTCAGAAATATACTATGCACACACCAAAGGACTAGCTTTATGTTTCTCAGTCAGAAGAAGAGAAACTATAGTCACTCAATCCTGCCTCAGTTATGTAGCTTACATAGTTGACACTACTATCCTGTATCAGCTCTGCTAATGACAAGCCTGAAAGAAGTTTTTCCACATATGTGGGCCTTGCAAACTCAGCCCCAAAATGCTTGTAATATCTTGAGCTGTTACTTAAATTTTGACATTTATGTGTCCTATTTCTTCAGTTAAGCTATAGTATCTTTTAAAACAGGGACTATAGCCTATGTGTCTGAGTCTTTCCCACAGCGATAGCCTGTGCCTGATTCTGAATGAATGACCATGAAACATCAGTGTATAATGTGCTGATGGCAGTGATCCTGATCACAGTAGCCATCATAATGGAAAGTGCAAACACCCAGGACTCTTGGTACCAACTGGAATAGGGACAAAGTGCTGAATATGTATGAATGCTCAACCTGACATCAGCAGGAAACCCACGAACTTAAGCAAAAAATAAATCTCTCTGAAAAAACAAACATGTGATGCTACAAGGATTAAAAACTTTATCCCTAAAAGTCCCAAAGCAGTCACAAATAATATAATAGACCAAGTACTGAAAGGGCAATTTGCTGCTGAGAGTAAAGATTTAGAACTGGAGAGGAGCTCTGGCCAGATTTAAATAATGGCAGAAGGATCAAAAATAAGAGATGGTAGAGGATCAATTGACTGGCCTGTGTGTTGATCCCTAAAGCACAGTGACACAGATGCCCAAACCTGCATTTGAGTCCATTTATTTTGAAAAGCACATTCAGTTCAAGCTTCCGTGTTTTCAAGGTCATTCTGAAAAGTGTATAAGTTTATCAGGTATGCAGTTTTTAAATATGGAACATGGCCTAACTAGATGGGGTAGAGGGTTTGGTCTTCATTAATATTTGATTTCTAGTAGGTTAAAATATGGGGCTGTTACACATTTAACTATGGTTGATCACTGAATTACACAATGTAAATGTGTTCAAGTATATATTTTTATTTAGCAACCCATTTTGAAATAAATTGCTCTTTGAGGAGTTGTCAAACACAAATTCATGTTTATTATTATATGACAAACTTTACAAAACATTTCTTCAGATATTTCCATGAAACATCGAAATATGGAATCCAAGACAATAATTAAAAAGAGCTGCATGTTGAGCCAACACCAGATTAGAATAATGATAGAAATAGTTAATACTTTTAATTATTTTACTATAGGCTGAAACAATGCTAGCAAATGAATTATTTTATATAATTATCACAATAATACAATGAGGTTCATATTTACTATCTACATGTTACAGATAAGGTATGTAGATTTAAAGTGGTTAAGTAGCTTTCTAATCAACAGTCAATTAGAAAAACAATCTGAATTTAGGCTCTGGTTTTCTAATTTCAGAACTCACACCCCTCAACACTGGTCTGCCCTGGAAGTTGGAGAGAAATGTCTTCACTGGCATGAGAACAACATATTTGCCTAATGTTTGTCATTTTTATTTTAAAAAACACTTTCACTTCATGTGCAATTTTAAAGGGTTGATGTATTAAATTTGATTTATAACATCTTGAGACCCTGGCTTTTTTCTTTAAGCACGATTTCTCCTCTTTTATTACAAAAAAAAAAAGTAGTGAGAAAACTAGATATTCATTCTACAAAAGAATGTTCAAGCCTAGTTACTTATTGAGCCTTTATTTGCATTTTGACCCTAAAATTCTCCCATCCCTTCACTCCACCTGTCCTGTATCTCTGATTTTCCTCTAAGAACCAGGAGTCAATTCCTGCTCCATGACTACATTTGGAACTTCACTGCTGAGTTTCTGGTTCTGCTAGAGTTTCCAAGAATGGTGGGCTAAAGTCCCTTTCATCAATAATCTCATTGATCATGGTTTTCTACTTGGAGCAATACTGTCTATGAAGTGCAACCTGGCTATTCCTTCTCCCATAATCATTGCTTCTCTGGATTTTCCTTCTTCCAAGACTCCTTTTCCCAATTCCCTTTAACACCCTTTTCATATTCACATCCAGAGAGTTCTCTGCAATCACCTACCCGTCCCAATTTCCATTGTTTATTTCATTTTATTACCTTTCACAATTCATACAGTAAATGTTACTTAGAACAGAGGCTGCTCTAGTGTTGCATTGGGCTTGTTTCACTTTATTTCTGGTCGTTGAATGGCACAGTGACATCACATGAGGTTGGCCAGAGTTCTTTTCCATCGCCATCATAAAGCTTTATGACTATAGGTGGGTTTGTCTTTTACCAGTTCACTGCCTTCCTCTAAAGATAGTCTCTCCTATCTCGTGCGTAAGACACACTAATCACTAATGTCCCACAGAATGATATTCTGAGCTGTCCTTGGAACCATTTGGCATGGAATCTTACAGAGCGCCCCTACACTCTGTGCCTGGCTTTCATCCTCCCGACTCTTTGTGACTTTCAGATCTTAAAACTAAAATCAGGTGCAACACTTAACCTCCAGAGGAATAATCCGTGGCTCTTACACTGAGACGATTGATAAACACTTTCCCCCCTTTTTTCTTATGTTTGTTTTCTGAATTAGATTTGTTGTTTTTCTATTCTCTCCTCTCTCTCAAGGTGTAGGTGCACACATGTCCACTCCCCCAGTGTGGTAAAGGCTTGGAAAGGTACCCTTCCCCAGCCTTCCTCTCCAGACTCTAACCTCTTTGAAATGGGCATGAAGGAGAAGTTCTCTTTGATGTTCATTTGAGTGTGCTTATATCTTGATTCCTCTGTGCATTTACGTCTTTTATTCATGTGCACTTTAAATACCCCCATTAAATTAAACAATCATTGAGATAGGAACAGTGTCTATGATTTCTGTTGGAGCTTCCTTCTATTTCCCAAGATGTGGCTCTCTGCATCCTGAACTCTCCTGACTTTCTTCACCCAACTGACTTTAAAATCGGATGAAATGGTAAGCCTCACCTCCAGACTGTGCATACAATTAAAAGGAATGGGATGGTTCAAACAACAAGCATCTTCCTTGAAAGAAGAAATACTTTGAGGGCTGGGAGCAGTGTCTCACACCTGTAATCTCAACACTTTGGGAGGCCAAGGCAGGTGGATCTCCTGAGATCAGGAGTTGGAAACCAGCCTAGCCAACATGGTGAAACTCCATCTCTACTAAAAATATAAAAAATTAGCTGAGCATGGTGGTGTGCACCTGCAGTCCCAGCTACTCGGGAGGCTGAGGCAGGAGAATCACTTGAGCCAGGGAGGCAGAGGTTGCAGTGAGCCAACATTGTGCCACTGCACTCCGGCCTGGGTGACAGAGCAAAACTCTGTCTCAAAAAAAGAAAGAAAGAGAGAGAGAGAGGGAGAGAGAGAAAGGAAGGAAGGAAGGAAGGAAGGAAGGAAGGAAGGAAGGAAGGAAGGAAGGAAGGAAGGAAGGAAGGAAGGAAGGAGGGAAAAAAGAAAGAATAATTTGAGCTAGTGGGTTTTCTCAGATTTAAGTGCCTTAAACTGTCACCTACCTCAGACATATCTCTTTTCTAGAATTTTTTTTTTTTAAATTCACCCGTAGAATCATACTCAGAAATGCAGGCAGACATAGGAAAATCTAGACTGTAATCCTGCTTCTACCCCTTCCTAGCTCTATATCCTTGAGCAGGTTATTCCACATCTCTGAACCCCAGTTCCCTCAGGAGTTAAATAAGATAATGTAAGCCAGTGCATGGCCCATACTAGGCTCTCAAAGCATGTTATCTACTTTTTTAATTTATTTATACCCAAGTTTATGGATCCTTTTGCCACTCTCCAGTGCCCTAAATATAGTTAAGAAATCTTCCCAACAGTTGCTTTATGATTATAGGGCTCTTGTTCCAAACAATCTAGAAATCTGCAAAGAAACTCCTGAGTAGAATATGGTCGTGTTTACATATTAAGCAACCTTTTTGGCAATTCAGCAATAAAAAAAAAGTGCTCTAAAAAGGGGAAGGGAAATATGAAAAGAAAAAAATCCCTTTGACATAACGATTTCATCTTTTGTTCTGGCCTGTCTCGGGGTAAAGAAATGCCAATTCAGAAAGTCCCTGGAGCTAAGCGAATTCTCTAACATCAGCGCCTGGGCTGCCTCAGCAAAGCGAGGTCTGCTTTCAGGAAATGCGAGCCCAAGAGTCTTCCTGAAGCATTCTGCACACTGGTGCCACTGCCTTGCTGTACTTCTGAAGGCCACAGAGGGCAATGGGACCACTGCCAGGCCCTCCCCTCCTTGGCATAAAACTCGGGCAGGCTTTTGGCCTGATGAGGCAGCCCTCACTACTTCCCTTGTTCTCTGACTTCCTCACTCCCTCCTGGATATGAAACTCACTGTGGTTTCATCCACTTTATCATCTCATTTGCTTTCTGATCTGATCCCAGGCTGCCATGTGGCTGATCAAAGGCAGATGTGAGCTCTCAGCTTCACAAAGGAGCCCATGTATTGAAACAAACATGTTAATTTATTATCTTCTCGCCGGCAGGCAGCTCCCTTCCCTTGCTCTCTCCTACATTTCCCAGTATATTCATTCACTCTCCTTGCCCCTCCTGCTATTTACTCTCTTTCTTCTCTCTTGTGACCTTTTCATTTTCATTTCCCTTTAAAACCTCTCCGTTTTCTCACTCATATTCTATTGTAGGTTAAAATAATAAAATTGCTTTTACTGCCATTTCATCAACCTCATATTTGAAAAAAAATTATACCAACATTTTTTTAAACCTCATAGAAGTTCTTATTTTGGGCAGCCAAATTTGTTTTTAGTAGTGGCATATGTTATCAAGTTCCAGTTTTGTTTTCTTCTGTCCTGTCTGCCCCTCTCATTCGATATTCCCCACCTCCTTCTTCTCTCTCTCTCCTTGCCTCCTGTCAGGGTTGCCTTTCTCTTTGCCCTTCCCTTTCCTCATCTCTCTCTTTCCTTTTTATGTCGCTCCGCTCTGAGACAGTCACCCCTTTGTATTCTCTCCAATCCCTACCATGCTGCTGCTCTCCTCTCTGCTGACTTTTTGCTGAGGTGCTACTTTCAAGGTTTTGAATTCAGTAAATCCTTGATACTTTGCCCTAATTTGGAGAGAAGATCAATCAGAAGTAATAAGCCCAAGAAACAGAATATTTTACAGAAATCTGCCAGTTGAAGGATATTAAGTGAACACAATATGATTGTTGACAGAGAATAAGGAAAGCTATTCACAGAACTACCAATAACAACTTAACTAAGTTCTCAGGGCTGTGGGTGATTCAGAGATGAATGGGCTTGATCCCTTCTCTCGAGGAGAGTAAACTATAGTACAGATAATAAAGCACTCTTGCGTATGACCTTAATAAAGGCACAGTGTGTGAGAAGCCGCTTCATTTGACAAACATTAATCCCACACACTGTAGTTAGAGCTGTAGAACACTCAAATGTAAATCTGACATCAACCTCACCCTCAGGACACATAGATTCTAACAGAGGATCAATTTATACATAATTACTACGCAAATCGAAAAACACAACAAACAAACAAACAAAATCCATATAGTAAAGGTCAAGAGAAGATCCAGGGGAACATAATTAATTTAAGCAGGAATATAGGGCAGAGATGCCATTTCACCTGGATCTTGACAGATGATTTGGATTTGGTGGTTAGTAAAAGGTAAAAGCCCTACAAGGGCCAGATAAACTTAATGCCAGTTTCTGTTCATTGTGAGAGAATTGGGATCCGTTGTCTGAGGAGTCTGAGGCTAAGTCCAGGCCTGCTGGGGTACCGTGCTGTGATGCTGTGACTCATTAGCAGTCTCACCCTTGGACCCAAGTGGGACAGTAGAATCATGCATGTCCCACTTGTGACTCTTGTGCTAGGGAGAAAGCTCTGCATGCATGAGCACGGGTTCAGAGGTAGGGAAGTGATGGGGACATTAAGGGGGCAGAAGAGTGGCTAGTGTGGCTGTTGAACAGGTTGTGAAGGGAGGTGACCAAGGTGAGACTAGAAAGGTCAGCAGGTGCCATATTGTGGAGGCCTTTGAACATCATGTATAGGAGTCAAATATTCAAGATTTTTAAGCAGGGGAAGATAGAACCAACTCCGTGCCAAATCTATTGAAGGGGGAATATATTGGATGAAGAAAGACCAACTAGGAAGCTATTGCAATCACTCAGCAAGTGACGACAGAGACTTCTTTTAATAAGTATGATGGCAGTGGAAAGAGGGGATTTGATTCAAGCAATATATCCATGGTAGAATCTCTTGAGGAAGAAGAGGAGGAATTGGAAATGAAATGGATTAGCTAGGCATTATCCTGGTTACTGGATGATACCAGCAACCAAGGGGGATGACAAAGGATGACTGTTTAGGACAGAAATGAATATAATTGATTTTATTCATACTCAGTTTTGGATATTGGTGAATATAGCAGCAATAGTGGAGAGAAAGTATAGAAGATGAGAGATCATTTGAATACATTTTGGGGCAAAATTGTATAAGCCCAGGAGCTGAAAGCACATTACTTCCTTTTTAGTCAGCAAGTATTTATTAAGCACCTATTAACTATACACCAATGAGGTGAAGCATGACCCTAAATAATAGGATATTGATGTTAAAATTTCAGCAGCCAAAAAAGCAAAAGGTGTATCTTGAGTTGAGCCGGAAAAGTTGACAAATACCTACCGTGGGTAAATTGATTTCACCAGAATTGAAACCACCTTAACGTGTCCTAGACTTTGTGAAAGAAAAAACTAACTGGGGAAAGAGTGAAGAGAAAAAGGCCCTGGAAGCCACAAAGGTTTTATAGAATCCAGCAATTCATTAACAAATAGATAAGAATCAGTTGTGCTTAGCAAATATAATATTTAAATGCAAATGATGCTGCTAATTGTCTTCACTCTTAAGTAGGCTAAAGAGGAGGTATCTTATGCTGAAGAGAGCAAGGAACCAGGGAGACCTGGTTTTGTAATTACTCTGCCACATAGTAATAATAGTCCTTGGGTAAGTTACTTTATATCTCTGTGTTCCAGTTTCCTTCTCTATAAAACAAGGAAAATAATATTCTCTTCATGGTGTTATTGTAAGGATTAAATAAAATTAATGTGCATCAAGTGCCTGAAACAATACACTTATTGTTATGTTTTTAAATTTGATAGTCTAACACCTCTTTCCCTGCTTTGGGTCAAGCTCTGTTACTAGGTATCTAAATGAGTAAACTATTTGCACATCCTAGCAAATTGTCTCTAGTAACAGAGCTTTGTTGGTCTGATTATAACACATTCTCTGCAGTGCTAGTCCCTGACCCTGTCCACCTAGCAGTAATTCTCCACTACAAATGCATGCTTATACAGTTTTCATTAGAGGAATAGATGGGAACAGTTGAACTGAGAGGCAAAGCAGAATGGTTCTTTGTTTTTACATCAAACAGCAATTGTCCATCAAATCTCACCCTGCTCTACCTCAGATAATCAAATCAACCTCCCACAGAAGTATTTCTAAATCCTTTTATGTAACCATTATCCCTCATCCCCAACCCCCACTTTCACCAACCAAATTTACCCCTCACACCCAATATTGTTGATATCAGCATGCAGCATCCTAACATCCATGTTGCCTCCTTTTCCTCCTGGTCACATCCAAAACGTCCTGTCTCTTGAATCGGATTTCTTCTCACTACTCTCATTCTGTTGCCTTGTTCAACACCCTCTACCTCTAACTGGTTTCTAGTCTTTTCTGTATTCCAATCTTCCCATCACACTGTAAGAGATCTGAAGATGGCATTCTGTCACTTGCTAACTTCCATTAGCTCTGTCAATTGCCCACAGGATAAAATCTACACTCTCTAGTTGAGCAATGTGGCTCTTCATGTTCTCAATCTAGCTGTTCAGCCCATCCTTTTTTCGTTTCCCAAATATGTAATATTTACTAATTCAAGTAATTGCACGTATTGTTCCCTTCACATAGAATATCCTTCCACAACTTGTTTGCCAGGCAAACTCCTTCTCATCCCTCATCCTTTAAAATTCAGCTTAAATGTAACTATTAGTAACAGGATGATATTGAGGATAGGTTCCTGAACCCTAGAGTTCTGCTCTTATTAGTCATCTATTACTTTGCATGGTTGCTAAGGGAACTATTACTACATAAGTTAAGGCCAAGCAAAAGAACAGTTTATAACTTGGTTTTGAGTTTGAACCCCAAGCTGAAGCCCTGTGTTAGCTAACTTGAGAAGGACTGCCTTGAACTCAATTATTTCCCCTGGACACAGTAATGAACTTTTTAGTGAGACTGCATTCTAATTTCTAGATGCCTTTCTAAAAGTCCAAGAGAAAAGGAAGAGTAAGAGTTAGGGTGAAAGATCACTTTTCTTAAGCAGGAAGGCTGCAGGCCCTGACTTGTCTCCACGACCTATGGAAGAAGAGAAATAGGGCTATTTAATTTACTACAGGTTTAATTTTTTTATACCAGAAACCAAAGCTCCATCCTCTAGAAAACCTGTTCTAATAAATATACCTGAACATAATTAATCTATACCAGTTCTCCTTCTTCTTGGGATCAAGTGATAAGCCAAGAAGATACCAAATAATAACTCCCCCTGAAACTTTTTTCCTTTCTCCATTCCCCACCTGGACCTTCTGCCCAATAAGAATTACCTGTTCCTTCACATGTGTTCTCTTAATAATTTGTTCATCCCTCTCAGTACTAAGTACTTACCAATTTTCTATAATTATTTATTTAATATTTATTTTTCCCACTTAACTATTATTTTTAAGAAGGTAGAGTTTGTGTTTATCTCGTAGCCCTATTACATGTCCAGTGCCTAACATAGGAAGACCACTAGCGCATATGGTGTTGTTATGCCACTTCCTCAAGGTGAACTTGGCCTGGGCTTGGTGGGCAGAGTGTGGACCACATTTTACCTCTCCTTGTTCTATGGTCTGGACACCTAGTGCATGGAACAACTGGGATAACTGTATCCGGCTATCCTCGTGGAGCACATAAGAGGAATTTTAAGTATTTTTTTGAATGAGTGAATAGAGCATAGAGGAATTTGCTTTGGAACGTAAAGAATATAGTGACAATGTAAAGGCTGAGAAACTATGAGATATAAAAATTAATAGAATTTGTGGCCAGCATCATTAACAACCCATAAATTTTAGAAAGTTCTTAAATACACAAAAGCAATAAGAGGGCCTTAAATCTCAAAGAATTTTATAACTGGAAATATAGCAGCCATATGTTCCACATTTTCTAGGATAATCCGTATTTCAAATCTCCTGTCTCATTGTCCCCATAAGTGTAATTGCACTTGTCAGAGCATATGTCCTAATTTGGGGCTGAGAAAATATAGTCACTAACTAGAAGGTGCATTGAATTTATTTTTGCTCAACCTTCTCATTTTATAGATAAGGAAACTTAAGTCCACAGAGACTAACCAGCTCATCTAAGGTCACGCAGCAAATTAATTACACAAAATCTAGGTCTCCAGACTTCTAATCTATTGTTATTTTTGTGTTATTTCATGTTGTAAGCTAACGTGACTCCCCGAAAGCCTTCTGCTTGCATTTGAACAGATATCTTGCTCATACCATTGCATCCTTTCCTGTGCTAGGATACACTGCCCCGCCAAAATACTCCGCTGCTAGCCTTTCCCTTTCTGATTTATATAGAATCTCTGATATTCTAAATTGCAGGTACCTGGGGGCAAACTCAGCCCACGTATTTCAGCTGCGTGTTTGTTTGGGCAAGATGAGGGAGGAGACAGGGAATGCCCACATCAAGGTTGCTGGTGCAGAAAAGACATAATCACTGGACAGTGTTGCTTAATTACTGTATTCTAAACTTTATCCCTCAAAAGCCCAGGCATCCTGGTATCAACACCAACCAAGGTGACTTTCTAGAATGAAAGAAGAATGTGAGAACATCTGGTAGGGGATGGCTCAATAAAGAAAAAGTACAGGGAATACCCAGCAGTCAATCCAAAACTGCCATTCATAAAGAACTCATCACATAGGGAAAGGGCATATGGAGTTATTAAGAAAAAGAAGAGGAGGAGTGGGTAAGTTGAGAATAATTAATATGAGCGTATTATGGATACTGTGGTACAGTCACAGTAATGAAGTGCTTAAAATCAAGGTGAACACACCAATACTACTGACTGGAGGACTTGTGCAAGTTAAAAACTTGAAAACGGAGGAAAATTGGTTTTAAAAATGATGAAGTACACACAGAAGAGAATGTGGGGCTGTTTCAAACATTGTCCTGGAAGAACATCAGTCAAGACTTAAATCGGACTTGATGTGTGACTTTGAACAAGGTCATTAGTTTTCCTGGGCCTCAGTTTCCCTTCTTGTAAAGACAAGAACTGGGCTCCATAATCTCTCAGCACCCTTCCGTGATCTTTAATTGTTCATGACCCCAACAGAATCATTGCCATCTTTTGTTTACTTGCAGATAATTTTATTTGTAATAAAATTACTAATACTGTGAAGGGTTGTGTTTCCCAGATCAATGAAAAACTTCTGTTGAGTATAGGCTCACAGATTAGCAAATGTTTCCTGTAAAGGGCCAGATAATAAGTGTTTTAGGTTTTGTGAACCATATGGTTTCTGTCATAACTACCAATATCTGTCATTGTAGCATGAAAGTAGCCATAGACAATAGGTTAAAAAAAATGAGTGTGGCTATGTTCCAATAAAACATTATTTATAATAGCAGGTAGCAGGCTAGATTTGGCCTATAGACTTTAGTTTGCCAACTCAACACAATGAAGTTATAAAACACTCTAGAACTCTATAGGGTATAATGTGAGTGATGGAGATATACAACCTCTATGGCCGTATTGACGGTATTGATACAGCTTGACAGGGAGAAATTGGTACCGAGAAAAGACAAAGGAGTGGCAGTAGCATAGAATTCCTACCTCCTACTTCCTCCAGACACTCTAAGTCTGCCTTCTGCATTCTATTTCTTTCTCCCTCTGCACACAAAAGGTTCTGATCTCAGAAAAGAGATGACCTATCAGTCATTTAAACTCAAGTGAGTTTAAGAAGTTGCCTTTCTCGGAGTGTTATTACTAAGATTCTTAACTATTGGAGGTAGTCCAAGGAATTATGAGACGATAAGGAGTGCCCCTGAAATTACAGCTTATTAACTCTTTGCTACTTGTGCTGCCTTTATATTGTTAATCTGTTGCTCAGATTCTTTTTTCCAGAAATAGCATTCTTTTGTTTTATTTTGTTTTGTTTTTGGAAGTCTTACCCCACATCAAATCAAATCTAAGTTTTCAGGGGAAGTTACTAAAGAGAGTACACATATAACTGATCACACGTGATCAATTCAAGGACGGGCATGTGACCCAAGCCAGGCCGATCAGAGTTCTCTCCTAGGATATTTCAACTCAGAACCCAGGTAAAAAGGTGTCTGTCTCTGGTGGGGAAGCTGCAAAAACAAGTCCTCTGTGTGGAGCCATGTTCCCTGCCATGTCAGTGAAGCAGATCTGAAAGAATAAAGTAGGAACGCAGTGAGAAATTGAGAGAAGAGACAGGATTTGAGAGAGATTCTCAACAATATTGTGCCTCAGGCCCTGATGTACCCCTACTTTCTCAGAATGTGGGGATGCCCTTCAGTGTCCTAATAAAGTTCACTTTTTGCCCAGAATAATTCAAACAGTATTTTTGTCACTTGTAACCAAAAATAGTATTTTTGTCACTTGTAACCAAAATATGTCTAAAAAATACAGCCCTATAACTCTAAGGTTTCTCCAAGCCCCTGCCCCCTGCCAGATCTGTACTTTTGTTTTATGTTTTTAAGCTCCTTTTCCCTTTCCTTCACTAGGATTATCCCAAATCCTGTCAACTGAGGAAAAGTTAAATTCCCTGCCACTGTATAGCATGCATCAATCATACTCCATACTTATGCCTACATGCTAATAGGGCTTCTGTGGTGTGAGCATCTTTGTAGTTTGACAGAAAACTCTTGATCTACAGACTTTGGGTATTGTAAGAAAAATTTAGTATGCCCTCCTTTTCCAATGGCCCTCAGATATAAAGAGAACAAAATAGTAACTAGGCACATGATGGGTCACCAATCTCACCAAAGTGCAGGAAAGAAGTATTAACACTTCAAAGGCTTCAATAATCAAATTCTGTATCAGCCAACTATAGGAACCCCAATGTCCTAGAAAGGTCAACCTCACCACTTTGTTTTCTTCTCATTGCTTCTTGGTTGGTTATCATTTTGATAGATAATACATGCACATGGCATAACCTTGAAAGGTTATAAAAATGCTCATGGTGAAAAGTAAATTTCTCCCTATCCCTGCCTTTTCCTCTAGCCACCAATTGGCCTCCCAAATAGCACAGCTCTTTATCAGTTCCTTGAATGTGTTTCCAGAGACTTTCTGTGCATTCATAAATATATGTGTACATATAAAGTTTCATACAAATGCCAGTATTAAAATGCATACTATTTTGTTCTTTGTTTTTTTATGTAAAAACATGTCTGTTCTTACCACTTAGAATGACGCATATGTAATCTAAAGAACTAAATCTTCTGGTTACATCCACCTGGGAGCAATACATACATAGCCACAGTTGAACAGGGAACAACACTTCCTGAGGTCTCTTTTAGACATGCTTCTTTGTTTTGCCTTCACACCAACAACAGTCGGTCTAAAGGAGGAAGCTCAAGTGGGCAAAAATACAATATTGAACTTTGTAGAAGGGCGAAATATCTAGCTGCTCACTAGATCCTAAGGATGTGAGCCTTCATTCTTGAGAGTGTCCAGACAATTGAAGCAATGTATTTCTTTATACAAGTTGTGAATTTCAATACCATGTGAAATAGAATAAGGTATGACTGCTGGGTTCCAAGTCATTTTACTAAACTAACAAAGGGACAACTAAATGATGGGTTACTGAAATACAAATTACAGAGTTTACCCCTAAACTTTTGTGGTTGGCATAACAGGAGAATATCCTATTTTAATTATAACCAAAACCAGGACTAAATGGACCATTAATTTATACTTATATAATCATGTATTTGTAGGTTCTCTTTAAAGGAATATAACTTCCTGCAGCTCAAAAGACTCATCAGACAGTCTGAATGACCAATTTTAAGTGATTTTTATCCCCTCTTTGGAAAAGACAGTTTGAAATCTTTCTCTTCTACTGGGCAAATCATTCCATAAAGGAGGACAGCTGTGACATTTATCATCATTTAAATAGATTGGAGTTTCAAAGCATGCACTGTCCTAGATCTAAGTCCGTCATAAATTTTGCATAAGTTTCTTTGTCTGCTCTAAGGAAATAGTCTGACCCTGGGCCATGCTGTACCTGTTCTTTCCTTTTAAATCCTTCCTCACTTATGCCTTTCTCTCCCCTCATTTTAATAGTCATGGTTTTACTCTGATGGGCCTTACACGAACTATAGTATTTGAAGAGTCATCTTATAGCCATGGCCAAGAAAATATTCACAGCTACCTGACCTGTGCTGACCCTATGGAACTTCTTACCAAGTCAAACCCTGGAGAATATTATGTCCTTTAATCCTCTTTTTAAATTCGTTTTTCTCTTTGCATTTATCCTTCTATCCAGGCAAAACTATACCCTCCTATTGCACTGGACTGACCAAGGTCCCTCTCTGTAGGATATCAGGGAAGTCTGCATTCCCTCCCAGGGCAGTAACTACAGTCTAAAGACATCTGTCTACTTTCCTCCCTGCAAAATTTATTTGTTATATAACAAACTCAACAGAGGTTTTCCTCAACATGGCTCGGTTGGCATTTTGGATCACAGAAATATTGAAGTCATGGTGTGCAGATTACTCCTCTGAAGACAACAACCATGAGATTCACAGCTTCCGTCCTTCCCAGCAGTGTTTGAAAGTATAATCAGCTCAGGTGCATAAATTATGTTTACAGCATTGAGTTAGGATCTCTGTGTTAACCATACAGAGATTATATGCCTTAGGTGGATGGTGTCATGTTTCTAATTTATCTTGGCATTCATTTCAACACAAACCAGGCTCTCTATTTCATGATATTTGCTTCCCAGCAGTAGGCTCCTACTCAAGGACACTATACTTTGTGCTCAGTCAGGCTCTTTCCTTTAGATCCCTTTTGAACCAAAGAAATCATCCATCTCCCCTCTATGGGCCACCAGATCTCTTCTTTCTGTGCCATCTCAGATTTATTCCCAGGTTCCCAAATTCCATCATTAGCTGGTACTTCCCAGAATCTGCCCAGAGAAAATTTGAATAGATTTTTCTCTGTCCTGGAGATGCAGCCTCCTAAATGGCACTACTAAGCTCAGCCTCCAATCTCTGAGTTTCTCTAGCTTCTCTATGATGAGCTCGCTCTCCTCTTGGTTCTTTCACTAAATGCCTCCTCCAATAGACTAGCTAAAGGTCCTCCCCTCTTAATTGGCTTCTCAGAGGTTCACTTTTCCTTAGGTAGTCCCAGGTTCTCTTTAACCCCCACTGTTCCTTCACAATAACCCAGCTGGCATGAGTAGCCCACCTGGATACCACTTAACTGAGAACTGCCACAAGCATTAGCATGGTAAGGCACAATTTATCTACACCCCTTTTCCTAGAATCCCTTTCCCTGGCAACATGTATCATTTAAAATCCCACATTTACATTTCATCTCAGCTGATCCAAGGCCGGGGGAATCAAATGACTTTGGGAAAGACTGATATTTGTTTACCTAAGTTATTCCAAAAGAAGTTTGCATAATCTTTTAAAATAGCTGATGAGGCTAGGTGCGGTGGCTCACACCTGTACTCCCAGCACTTTGGGAGGTTAAGGCAGGCGGATCACCTGAAGTCAGGAGTTCCAGAACAGCCTGACCAACATAGAGAAACCCTGTCTGCTAAAAATACAAAAGTAGCTGGGTGTGGTGGTATATGCCTGTAATCCCAGCTACTCAGGAGGCTGAGGCAGGAGAATGGCATGAACGCGGGGGGCAGAGGTTGCAGTGAGCTGAGATCACACCATTGCACTCCAGCCTGGGCAACAAGAGCGAAACTCTGTCTCAAAAAAAAACAAAAACAAAAAACAAACAACAAAACACTGATGAATTAGTTAATAATAAAATGTCAGTAACTCGAAATAGGCTGGAAAGAATTTTATATGCAGACAGACCTGGCTTTCAATCTTGGATTAGCTAAACTTGGTTTGGACTGTGTTTAAACTTGGGGAAGTTAGGAAACTTCTCGTCTTCAGATTCATCATTCACTAAATGAGCATATGTACTATTTACCTCTCAGGAGTAACAGCAATAACACTGATAATGTATCCAGTAGATATTCAACAGATGTTATGTCCTATCTCTCATCTTCAGGGTATTTGTGTCATTTTAAAGGGTTACAGTGACTTCCTCAAAGAGTTTATGAAGGCTTCAGAAAGATGCTGTTTGAGGACAAACTTTGCAACAAGGCCTTGCCAAGTGTTTCTGACATTATATCATATAGATAACATTATTCTAGCTAAGACATGAAGATAGCTATGCTATTAAGTACTTGACTGGCCACTCTTCCCCACTATTCCTGTTATTTCCTGTCATTGTTGGTCAATAAGTTTCTGCCATTTCGTTAACTGAAGTCAGTGTTTCTGATTATATGATATTTGAATAAATATTTCAAAATGTAGAATTTGAGGCTTTCTGTCTGATTGATGACCATCCATTCAGCAATCAAGCTGTATTGCAAAATGTAGAGAACTCTACTACACTGATTACTTTAATATTCCTGTAGCAATCATTGTATTTCCCTGCCCAGGACCTATACCATCTCTTCTGGCAATAGATTTTATTCTCTTCAGCATTAAAGTGAGTATGTGAACCAAGCTGAGCCAATAATATTAATGATGAGGTGCACAAAATTCTACCCCAAAATATGGCACCCTGGATAGTGAGAAAACAGCAGAAGCAGAAAGGCCACTCTCAATGTCCTCTCATCCTTCTTTCCTGAAACAGGCCATAAAACCCAGAAAGGTCACTTTCTGACTTTCTCCCTCCCTTCTCCCCTGGGCACCCTGGGCACACAAGGGCACCCTCTTGTGACAGGTGCCCACCCTGTACCTGAAGGAAAGTAAGGTCCTTATCTCTGAAGACACAGAGACACCAAGAAGAAACTGGAAAGGCCTTGCTATATCCCTGCCAATGTATTACCACTAGAGCTAATGCTTTTGTCCTCTAATAAAAATTAACAGTTTTCTCTGTTTCTTTGGGTCTTCTTTTCTGAAGTTTCCCATGTAATGTACAACAAATAAATGTGTATGCTCTTCTCTTATTAATCTATCTTTTATTACACCAGTCTTAGGTATGAGCATCACAGCTTCTGCAATAGGTAAGAAATTTTTTCCCTATGTTGTCCAACTGTCTGACAGCTGAGATTGGCCTGGGATAGATGCATAACCATGCAGATTTCTGCTTCAGGACATTTCTGGATTAAAGGAGTGGAAATCATATTTTTCCTCTCTAATGGCAGAATTGCTGGGCATTGAGTTCAGGGCTGCAAGTGCTATGTTTCCTGTTATATGGGGGGAAAAACCTTGTCTGTATTAAGGAAAAATGAACTCAATGTGTGAGAAAAGCCGAGAAGTGATACAGAGGTAGAGACAGGGCCCTGACAACATCACAGGCCATGGATCCAATTGTCCTTGAGGCCTATGAATTTTGTTATTTTTAAGGAAAAATGTTTCTTTTGGTAAAATTTTCATCTTCTTAACTCAACTCTTTAGGAAAATTCACAAGCCTCACCAAAATAAATAGATTGCCCTATACCATGAGAATTCACTCATAACCTTGAGGAAGAGATGACTTTCATCTTTCCTATTAGTCTACTTTTCTATCCCCTCTCCTTTCTTCTGCTATCTTACTTCATTTGTTTACTCCTTCTGACATCTCTTCCTTTTCTTTAGGGGCTTTCATTTTTATTCTCAAACAATCTTAGTTTCATTGAATCGTGTTGATGCTTCAACATAACATGCCATCTGGTCAAGATATGCTAGGCTTTGCTGCAATAACATCACCATCTCAGAGGAAACAACAGGCTTCATTTAGTGCTCATATTAGGTGTACCACAGGGTAGGTGACTCTCCAGAACAAATATCTCTATGTGGCAACTCAAAATCCCATCTAATGCATACATCCTCCATGGCTAGGGGAGGATGTATGCATTAGATGTATAATTGTACCCTTCATATTCTTTATACAACCAAACTATAATTGTACATCTAATGCATACATCCTCCATGGCTAGCACAAGAGGGAAATAGAAGGATGGAGATTTGCACACAAGCTCTGCCCAACACTGATACCTGTCACATTTGCAGAAATTTTACAGACAAAAGCACCTCCATGGTCAAGCATTTCCTCTGGGGAAAAAGAAAAGAATTGGATATAGGTGAGCTTTGGAGGTTTTTACCGCACTTCTCACTTCTTTGTTTTACCACTAGAATTCTTAAGCAACTAGGCCATAATCAACGTTAACTTTAACTACTCAATTCTTAACTCCTTGAAAATTTGCTTGACTAGACTGCCGGTTGGTTGTAGCTCTGCTGAAAGCTGGGGTCCTGCCCTTGTGTCTTTTTCTCTGGGATCTAAGCTAAAGAAGCAGCTCCCGCATTTCTGTTTAGATATTTCATTCCTCACCTTTGCTCTCCTGCCTTTAATTAGCCAAATTATATCTTGCATCCAAACCCAAAATCTATGAGGGTGGGAAGCATACTCCTCCCACAGGAGGCCCATGAAGTCACATGGCAATGGGTGAGGACTCTCGTAGGAGGAAACCGATTTGAATAATAGTGGGCAATAATGTTGTCTGCCCCAGAACTCTGCTGGCACTCCTCTCTTGACCCTTTATTGTTCTGCCAACCTTCTCTTATTTAGGGCCCATCCTTTTAAATTGTCTCAACGATAATATCCATGAAAACAACATATAATTTACATCTCTGATACTATTTCTGTCTCTCAAGATTTCATTTAAAATATTAAATAATTTGCTGGAAATCTAAATTGTCTAAATTGCAATTCTCATCACCATCCCACAGACAGACCTTAAATATATTTCCTCAGGTAAGCACTTTTCCATCATATCAGGGCTCAGTACACAATACCCTGAAGTATGGTGCCTTAACATACTGAGTACTATGAATTGAAGATGATTGGAGGGTCTCAGAAGCAAGGTCATTCTGCCCTTCTCCTGCCCTTCTGTCTCCTGGCCTCTCCTCCAAAGTGAAACATAGAAACCAGAAATCCTCTTTCCCAAGGCAGGTCATAGAAACTGCAATTCTACTCCCCCAAAGAAAGCCACAAAACCTGGAGGTCACTCTATCTCCCCTGAAAGTGGATCATAAGACCTTCATTCCAGAAAGATCCTACCCCATACCCAGGGAAAAGGAATGCCACACAGAAAGGCCAAAAGAAATCTAAACAAACAGGCTTTGCTAAGTTCACCCCAGTTTTATCATCACTAGATAATAGCTTTCATCAGACAAAACACAGTTTTTCCTGGGTTTTTGGGTCTTCATTTCTGAAGGCTCCCATGTCATACAAAACTTTGTAAAATAAATTTGTTATGCTTTTCACTTGCTAGCCTGTTTTTTGTTATGGGAATATCAGGCATGACCCTTGCGATGGGTGAGGAACCGTTTTACCCCTACAATAAATTCTCATTTCTGTCTGAGGTAGCATTATTTTCCTGAGCCATTCCTTGACATATAACCTCAGTGTCACTCTTAAATCTTACTTCTTTATCTCTCCCTGCATCTTGTGAATCCTCAAGTGTTATCCAATATTTCTTACTAATGTTTTGTTCTTCCCCGTTATCTAGATCTACTAGATGACCCAGGTACTTATCACCTAGATTATTCCAGTATTCTTCCTATATAGATAACTTATAACCCAAAAATTTCATTCCTAAGTATATACCCTTAAGAATTCTCACACACACACCAAAAATAAAAATAAAAATAAAAATAAAGACAAGAATTTTCACTTAAGCATTGATTGGAAGAGCCAAAAACAGGAAAACATGTGTATGTGCATCAACAAGAGAACTGATAATGAATTCTGGTATATGTATAGAGTGAAATAGTATACAATATTAAAAAATGAATAAACTAAATATCTATATATTAACATGGATGATTCTCACAATGAAATATGAGCTAAGACCAGATGCAGTGGCTCAAGCCTTTAATTCCAGCATTTGGGGAGGCCAAGGTGGGCAGATCACCTGAGGTCAGGAGTTTGAGACCAGCCTGGCCAACACAGCAAAGTCCCACCTCTACTTAAAATACAAAAATTAGCTGCACATGATGGCAGGCACCTGTAATTCCAGCAACTTGGGAGGTTGAGGCAAGAGAATCACTTGAAACTGGGAGGTGGAGGTTGTACTGAGCTAAGTTCACACCAGTGCCACTGCACTCCAGCCTAGGCAACAAAGCAAGGCTCCATCCCAATTAAAAAAAAAAAAAAAAAAAAAGTTAAAACAGCAACATTGATCCCATTACAAGATGGCTGAATAGGCATTGATCCCGTCACAAGATGGCTGAATAGGAACAGCTCTGGTCTGCGGCTCCCAGTGTGATCGATTCAGAAGATGGGTGATTTCTGCATTTCCAACTGAGGTACCTGCTTCATCTCACTGGGACTGGTTGGACAGTGGGTGCAGCTCACAGAGGGTGAGCCGAAGCAAGGCGGGGCGTTGCCTCATCCGGGAAGCACAAGGGGTTGGAGGATTTCCCTTTCATAGCCAACGGAAGCCAAGACAGATTGTACCTGGAAAATCAGGACACTGCTGCCCAAATACTGCACTTTTCCCACAGTCTTAGCAACTGGCAGACCAGAAGATTTTCTCCCATGCCTGGCTCTGTGGGTTCAATGCCCACAGAGCCTTGCTCACTGCTAGCACAGCAGTCTGAGATTGACCTGCAAGGCCGCAACCTGGCAAGAGGAGAGGCATCCACCACTGCTGAGGCTTGAGTAGGTAAACAAAGTGGCCAGGAAGCTTGAACTGGGCAGAGCCCACTGCAGCTCAGCAAGACCTACTGCCTCTACAGACTCCACTTCTGTGGGCAGGGCCTAGTTGAACAAAAGGCAGCAGAAACTTCTGCAGACTTAAATGTCCCTGCCTGACAGCTCTAAAGAGAGCAGTGGTTCTCCCAGTATGGTGTTTGAGCTCTGAGAACAGAGAGACTGCCTCCTCAAGTTGGTCCCTGATCCTCAAGTAGCCTAACTGGGAGACACCTCCCAGAGGGGGCCAACAGACACTTCATAGAGGCGGCTGCCCCTCTGGGATGAAGCTTCCAGAGGGAAGACCAGGCAGCAATGTTTCCTGTTCTGCAATATTTGCTGTTATGCAGCCTCCACTGGTGATACCCAGGCAAACAGGGTCTGTAGTGGACTTCCAGCAAACTCCAACAGACCTGCAGCTGAGGGTCCTGAGAGTTAGAAGGAAAACTAACAAACATAAAGGAATAGCATCAACATCAACAAAGAGGACATCCACACCAAAACCCCATCTGTAGGTCACCAACATCAAAGACCAAAGGTAGATAAGACCACCAAGATGGGGAGAAACCAGAGCAGAAAAGCTGAAAATTCTAAAAGCCAGAGCACCTCATCTCCTCCAAAGAATTGCAGCTCCTCACCAGCAATGGAACAAAGCTGAATGGAGAATGACTTTGATGAGTTGACAGAAGTAGGCTTCAGAAGGTCGATAATAACAAACTTCTTCAAGCTAAAGGAGCATGTTCTAACCTATTGCAAGGAAGCTAAAACCCTTGAAAAAAGGTTAGATGAATGGCTAGCTAGAATAAACAGTGTAGAGAAGACCTTAAATGGCCTGATAGAGCTGAAAACCATGGCACGAGAACTTTGTGATGCATGCACAAGTTTCAATAGCCGATTCGATCAAGTGGAAGAAGGGTATCCATGATCGAAGACCATATTAATGAAATAAAGTAAGAAGACAAGTTTAGAGAAAAAAGAGTAAAAAGAAATGAACAAAGCCTCCAAGAAATATGGAACCATGTGAGAAAGCCAAATCTAC
>NW_012115044.1:5591723-5592317 GCF_000951035.1 Colobus angolensis palliatus
AGAAAAAGAGGGAATCCTCCCTAATTCGTTTTATGAGGCCAACATCATCCCGATACCAAAGCCTGCCAGAGACATAATGAAAAAAGAGAATTTTGGACCCATACCCCTGATGAACATCGATGCAAAAATCTGCAGTAAACTACTGGCAAACCGAATCCAGCAGCACATCAAAAAGGTTATTCACCACAATCAAGTTAGCTTCATCCCTGGGATGCTAGGCTGGTCCAACATACACAAATAAATAAACATAATCTATCACATAAACAGAACCAACTACAAAACCACATGATTATCTCAATAGGTGCAGAAAAGGCAAATTTCAACAAAATTCAACACCCCTTCATGCTAAAAACTCACAATAACCTAGGTATTGATGAAATGTATCTCAAAATAATAAGAGCTCTTTATGACAAATCCACAGCCAATATCATACTGAATGGGCAAAAACTGGAAGCATTTCCTTTAAAAACTGACACAAGACAAGGATGCCCTCTCTCACTACTCCTATTCAACATAGTGTTGGAAGTTCTGGCCAGGGAAATCAGGCAAGAGAAGGAAATAAAGGGTATTCAATTAGAAAAAGAGGAAGTCAAA
>NW_012115044.1:5593419-5642930 GCF_000951035.1 Colobus angolensis palliatus
ATATCCAGAATCTACAAAGAACTTAAACAAATTTACAAGAAAAAAGGGGTAATATCCAGAATCTACAAATAACTTAAACACATTTACAAGAAAAAAACAAACAACCCCATCAAAAAGTGGGCAAAGGATATGAACAGACAGTTTGCAAAAGAAGACATTTATGCAGCCAACAGACATATGAAAAAATGCTCATCATCGCTGGTCATCAGAGAAATGCAAATCAAAACCACAATGAGACACTATCTCACACCAGTTAGGATGGCGATCATTAAAAAGTTAGGAAACAGAAAATGCTAGAGAGGGTGTGGAGAAATAGGAATGCTTTTACACTGTTGGTGGGAGTGTAAGTTAATTCAATCATTGCAGAAGACAGTGTGGTGATTCCTTAAGTATCTAGAAGTAGAAATATCATTTGACCCAGCAACCCCATTACTGGGTATATACTCAAAGGATTATAAATCATGCTACTATAAGGACACATGCACACGTATTATTATTGTGGCACTATTCACAATAGCAAAGACTTGGAACCAACCCAAATGTCCATCAATGATAGACTGGATAAAGAAAATGTGGCACATAAACACCATGAAATACTATGCAGCCATAAAAATGGATGAGTTTATGTCCTTTGCAGGGACATGGATAAAACTGGAAACCATCATTCTCAGCAAACTATCACAAGGACAGAAAACCAAACACCGCATGTCCTCACTCATAGGTTGGAATTGCACAATGAGAACACTTGCCCACAGAGTGGGAAACGTCATACACCAGGGCCTGGTTCAGGGTCAGGAACTGGGGGAGGCATAGCATTAGGAGAAATACCTAATATAAATGATGAGTTGATTGGTACAGCAAGATGACATGGCACGTGTATATATATGTAACAAACCTGCAGGTTGTGCACATGTACCCTAGAACTTGAAGTATAATACTAAAAGAAAAAACTTGCCAAAAAAACCCTCAGCAACATTACTATATTTAACATGATATTCTTTTGACAAATATTTTTAAACATGCAAATGATAATATCATTGTTTAGTAAAACAATTTAGTAAAAAGTTTTCATTTATTTATTTATTTTTTGAGATATGATCTCACTCTGTTACTCAAGCTAGAGTACAATGGCATGATCACAGCTCACTGCAGCCTCCACCTCCCCAGGCTCAGGTGATCCTCCCATCTCAGCCTCCCAAGTAGCTAGGACTACAGGTGCATGCCACCATACCTGGCTATGTTTTGTATTTTTTGTAGAGAGGAGGTCTCACTATGTTGCCCAGGCTGGTCTCAAACTTTTGGGCTCAAGCAGTCCTCCTGTCTCAGTCTTCCAAAGTGCTCAGATTACAGGCATGAGCCACTGCATCCAGACTGTAAAAATATTTTTGAAAAGTGTGTAATTCATAAATACCACAATTGTGATAATAGTTACTCAGCAGAGGACAAGCAGTGGGGAGAAAGAAGGACACTATGCCTAGAGAGGGGTACACAGAGTATTTCAATTGTATTTATAATGTTTTATTTCTTCAGGTGGGTTGTGGATACACAGTTTTTCATGTGTTTGTTTTATATTCTTTATGATTTTAACCTGCCAAAAATACTTGGCTATATACTATATATTTTTAAAATGACTCCTACCTAATCTCTCCATTCTAGACTCTACTCACCTCAAAGCATCTTGCACATTCGCTAGATTAATCTTTCTAAAATACCATTTTGCTTTGTATTCTATTTTCAAGCCTCTGGCAATTCTATGTCACCTATAAAATAAACTTCACATGTTTTAGTGTGTCATTCAAAGCCCCAAATAACTTGGAATCATCCCTGTCTCCATCTTTCTTAGTTCTTTCCCTGAAATATCCTCTTTTCCTGCCTGCTTACTTAAGTCTTAATCTTCCCTTTAGTATCTGGTCCACCCATTCATTTTTTTTTTTTTTTTTAAGATGGAGTTTTGCTCTTGTTGCCCAGGCCACAGTGCACTGGTGAGATCTCGGCTCACCGCAACCTCTGCCTCCTGGGTTCAGGTGATTCTCCTGCCTCAGCCTCCCGAATAGCTGGGATTACAGGCATGTGCCACCACGCCCAGATAATTTTGTATTTTTAGTAGAGGCAGGGTTTCTCTATGCTGGTGAGGCTGGTCTTGAACTCCCGACCTCTGGTGACCCACCCACCTCGGCCTCCCAAAGAGCTGGGATTACACGGGGGAGCCACCATGCCCAGCCTCACTCATCTTTTTCTCTTCAAACCTCCATTGAGGGTGGAATAAATGGCCCTGTTTTGTAACTACAGCTATTCCTCTACATATATTCTTGGGCCTCTTTCCTCCTATATCCTCAGGGAACATGTTCTATCAATTTGCCTGCTTTCTTTTAACTTGCTTTGTCTTCTGCACTCCTTTGTCTCCTATAAAACCCTCTTTATCAAGTCTTTCCTCCCCAGTCAAACCTGAGGGTTCAACATCCACCAGTTTGCATTTTCCCTATATTTTTTAGGCACTGTCAAGAATGGTGAAGAGTCCAAGATTTTACCCAGCTTGTAAGCCAGGAAGTTAGCCTGCCACAGTTTCACAAATATTGGCAAAAGGCAAGAGATTCACAGGTTAGAGACAAAGTATTCTATTCCATCACCACAAAAGCAGTAACCAGAACATCAGCATTTTCTTATACTGGTTCCCAAAGCCCTAGTTCCTGTAAGATGATGCACAAGGTCATGTGAGACCTGCACACACAGTGGGTTACACGACATGAGAGAAATCCTGAGCCTAAGGAACCCGAAGGTTTTATAATGGTCAGTAAGCATCCTTGCCCTTTCCTTTGGAGGGACATATTATCTTTCTCTTCCAAGGCTGTTGGCCATACAAACTTCCTTAAAAAGATATATCTGAAAAAAAACAATCAGTGCCTCTGCTCAAGAGATATGCACAAATTTGGTACCCGTGGAGAACTATTTTCCAAAAGTTACTAGTCCTCTTGCCCTAACTACTTGTAAAATCTTTAAGAACAGCATTTGGCAAACATTTTATTAAAGAGCCAAATGGCAAATACTTTATGCCTGTAGACTACACAGTTTCTGCCATTGTATCTCAGAAGAAGCCATAAACAATTGTAAAGTAATGAGTGTGACTATATTCCAATACACCTTTAGTTACAGAAACAGGAGGCTGGCCCATAGGTCATTGTATATTGACCCCTGCTTAAGAACATCAGAACAGATCTTATGTATGTGCCACACACTATTGTAGATGCAGATGATAACTCAGTGAATAAAACAGATGAAACTGAAACTAGAGAGTTCCCCGCCCCCACTGGCAGGAAGTGCAACAGGGGTGTGGCTTGTCTGTTCCACCACTCCACTATGCATGCTCAAACCCCTTACAGGAGGGGGAGCATGCAGATGGGCAAGTGCAAGAGCCAGGTTGAGTCTAGGGGTGGGTGCCTGTGACTCCCTAAGCCCCAGTGGGCATGCTACAGTGCTCTTTTAGCTCTGCCATCCGCAGATGGCTTAAGTGTTAACCAGCTCAGTGTCCTCTTGGTACCTGGGTTCTTGTCCGGAGTCCAGGAAGAATCAGGTTGCATGCAGACTTGAAGGATGAATGTGGGGGTTTTATTGAGGGGTGGAGGTGGCTCTCAGCAGGATGGATGGGAAACTGGAAAGGGGATGGAGTGGGAAGATACTCTTCCCCTGGAGTTTTGCCATCCAGGGGCCGGTCTCCTCTCCAACTATCGCCAGCCTCTTCTCTCCTTCTCTGCCGTGCCATTCTGCTGCTCTTCTGCTCTTCTGTTTGTCTACTCATGTAGCCTGGGGTTTGGTATTTATATGGGTACAGGATAGGGGTGTGTGGCAGGCCAAAATGCAACTTTTGGGCACAAAAACAGAAATGTCTGTTCCCATTTAGGGCCACAGGTTTCCAGGCTTGCGGTTGGGGCCTTTGCCAGGGAACCATCCTCTTATACCGAGTATATCCCTGTCTCCTGTCTATACCAAAACCACCTCATCGACCATATATTCTACTAGAAGAACACATCAAGAAACAATAAATTAGTAAAACATTATAAGATGATAAGTGCTATGGGGAAAAATTAAGCAGAAAAGGAGGATGATACTGAGGGAAGTAAATTTTAGATAACAGGTCAGGAAAGGCATCAACTGGAAGGTGACATAAAAGAAAAGATCAAGGGGGTGGTGATATCTGGTGATATCTATGAGAAGAGCATTCCAGGCAAAGAGAGCACATGCAAATATCCTGGGAAGATAGAACTTTGGGATGGTTAGAGGAACAGTAAGAAGTCTACAGTGCTGAGGCAGAGCGAGCAAGGAGGATGGTAAGAGATGAGCTTGGAGAGGTACCTGGAGGATTGAACAAAGGAGCAACCTGTGCTGACTTGTATTTTTAAATGCAAATCTGTTGCTCTGGGAATAGTTTGAACTAGGGCAAGGGTGGATACAGGAAGATAATTCAGGATGACTTTAAACTAATCAAGGCAGACACGATTGCTCAGACCACAGTAATAGCAGTCACATTCTGAATACATTTGAACATAGAGACAATAGAATTTTCTGGTAGGTTAGATGTGGTGTGGGAGAGAAAGAGTGGAGTCAAGGACTATAGTAAAGTGTTTAGCCTGAGCTACTAGAAGACTGAAGTAGCCACTAAGTGAAATTAGAACACTGAGAGAAGAGCAGATTTAGGGACAGATCAGGAGTTCTGTCTCAGAATTTTAACTGGGTACTCCATACATGTGTTGAGGATAACAAGCTATCTACTTAACAAAGCTGCCTAAGGCCAGCCCTGCAGCCCAGAAGTGTGTATCAGGAAACTCCAAATGCTAATAGCCAGCATCCTCCTCTCCTATCTACAGAGTCTGGCCTATGGCCTCTGTAGATGGGTCAGCTGAAACATTAATTCAGATTGCTTCTCTGGCCAAATAGACACAGAATGATGACAAGGGTCCTTTGTCCAGACTTCATCTGATGAAGGACAAATCCAGCAAATGAAGAAGAGGTTGTCTGTCTATCAAAATGCATATTCATTAAACTCTTTATCAACTGTCAGCCCAAGAGGGAGAATGACAGATTTTTAACAAGATAATTTGAGGAACATTCCCCAAACATATTGAAGTAAATTGTCCCTCTTGTATCTGGACTGGTGCCAGCAGTCACTGTCCACATCTTGAATTCTCCCCCAGGCTTCTTCACAGGGTCAACTGCAGAGTCCTCATGCACTGTTTAAAAATCAATGTACAAAGCTCATTCAGGGAATGAAGGTTTCTCACTCTGAAAGTGAAAGAATCACAACCCTATAGCTGTGCTCCCTTCAGCACCAGCTCTCATACCCCACTAGCTGAAAAAACTCAGAATAAAAGGCAGCTTTACTGTCTTTTTTTAAGCAAAAGCAAAGCCCTGCCTCGTATATGTAAACAAAAGAGTGAACATACACCTAATTTCACTCTGTTATGCAATCTTAAGCATTTTTATACATATCTTCAGTATTCCTCACATACAAGCAGCAGGAATAACAGTGGAAATCATTCCTACATGCAGAATCCTTTCCTCTCTCAGGTCTCAAGGTTAAAGGAGGTCAGTGTGGCTAGTTACTACAGTGAAGCTCTGTTTCAGTCAAAAGATCGGATGCCTCTGAAATATTTGAAGAGGGACAGTGTATTCATCTGGAGTGGGGGGAATAAAACCTCCTTGACATACAAGGGAGACATTTGCCCAGAGTTTGACAGAAGTATAATGGTACTCAACCCAGGAGAGAACTAAGCTGACAGTTTTAGAATTGAAGACAGAGATAGAATGGACAGAAGAGAAAGGAAAGTTCAGTAAGTGCTGAAGGAACAAAGATAGACTTGTTTCTTGAGAATAGAAACCTTCAGAGCTCTGCCATCGGACATCTGCACAGAATGTGGGTGATCGGCCCAGACGGAGAGGTAATATGTGTACCTTAAGAAGTTTACTGTTATCCATTGCAATATGTTTTGCTGCAAGTAACAGAATTTCTGATTAAAAGTGACAGTAATAAGGATTCATTATCTTAAAAATCAAGAACTCTAGGGTTAGGGGGATTTAAGGGTTGGTACAGCAGATTCACAATATCAACAAGAACCTTGGTTTAAGTGGCTTTTCTGCTCCATTGACATTCACGTGTTGTTGATTTCTCACCTCATTATTACAAGATAGCTTCAGCAACTCTTGTACCCCAATCTCACAAAACAGTATTTCAAAAAGGAAGAAAGTGCATTGGAGCATAAAGGGTATAAACTCACATGGCTCTGTATTTTGATGGTAGTAGTAAAGAAGGAGGGATAATTTCAGTTTCCCAGAAGACTTCTTCATGTATCCTGTTGACTAAATCTAGGTTATCTGTGAGAGGAAATAGGATCGTTCTATTTGACTTACGTTAATCAAGATCTCATCCCCTTGGGGTGAGTACATTGCTGCAATAATAAAATTGAGGTCTTATTGGCGAGAAAAGGAATATATTTGTTGCGTAGAAAACCAAGAGTGTCTCCTACATTTAGTCTCTCACATTTCCCACAATGTATCTTAAAAATTACTTCCAGGAGGTAAAATCTTTTACAGGAGGAAAAGTTTGAAGAACTGAGACTCAGATGTCTAAAAAAAAAAAAATAGAGTGAAATAAAACTTCTATCTCTGGTAAGATGGCCTAGTAGTTGAGATGAAACACACCCAAGAGAAATAGCAACTTTAAAAACTGGACAAATTATTAAAATCATCTTTTTCAAACTATCTGAGAGCTAGCAAAACAATAATCAATTAAAAGGCCACAAACTAGAAGCTTATGAGTCCTGGCTCTTCAGAGAAACAGAACCAATAGGAGACATAAATATAGACATGTATTTAAGAAATTAGCTTATACTATTATGGAAGCTGACAAGTCCCAGATCCTTCAGTCAACAGGATGAAGACCCTAGGGAGCTGGTTGTATTAGTCCATTTTTACACTGTTATAAAGAACTTCCCAAGACTGGGTAATTTCAAAAGGAGGGAAGCTTAATTGACTCACCGTTCCACATGGCTGGGGAAGCATCAGGAAACTTATAACCATGGAGGAAGGGGAAGCAGGCACATCTTACATGGCAGCAGATGAAAGAGAGAGTGTTTGGGAATGCAGGAAAATCTATCACTAATAAAACCATCAGATCTTGTGAGAACTCACTCGCTATCATGAGAACAGCATGGGGAAAACCACCCCTATAATCCAATCATTTCCCATCTGGTCCCTTCCCTGACACATGGGGATTATAATTCGAGACGAGATTTGGGTGGGACACAGAGACACACCATATCATTGATAGCGTAGTTCCAGTCTAAGTCTGAAGGCCTGAAAACTAGGAGCACTGATGGTCCCAGCATTCCTGTCTGAATGCCAGCAGGCTGGAAACCCAGATATTTCAGTTCAAGTCAGAAAGCAGGGGAAAAAAATACAATGTTTTAGTTCAAAGGCAGTCAGGCAGTAAGAGTTTCCCTTATTGCCAGTGGTGGGGGGTCAGCCTTTTCATATTCAGGCCCTCAACTGATTCAGTGAGACCCTCCCACATTAGGAAAAGCAAATTGCTTTATTCAATCTACCAATTCAAATGTTAATCTCATCTCAAAACACCCTCATGGACACATCCAAAATAATATTTGACCAAATGTCTGGGTGCCTCATGGCTCAGTCAAGTTTACGCGTGAAATTAACCATCATAAGAAGCAAAAGGTCACTAAAAGAGATAAAGCTAGCAGTTAGGACAGCTGTACTTTAGGAATGTCTGCCAATTGGAAATAAGTAGCTGAAAGACTCAGAAACTAAGTAGACACAGATTTGAAGTTTAGAAACTTCCATGAGGATCCTGGTAAAATCAACACCTTTGGAATGGTAATATGAAGGGCAAGGCCCTAGGAGTAAGGAGTAAATTAGAAATAACCTGACTTCTTGAGGTCTTCAAATCACCTTATTCCCTCAAACTTCAGTAACGACACCTGGGACGAGTATCCCTACGATATAACAGAAACAGATACTAATATTTTTTAGAGGAAGATAATGTAACTTTAGTCACTAATGACTCAATATAATATATTTAATTTTTATAAAGTTTAAAAATTTATACCTTTTTATGTTTTCACCTGCTGGCCCAGAAAATATCTAAATGCATGAAGAGGTACAGCAATATGATTGATAAGCAAGAAGAACAATGGGTGATAAAAACCAATCCACTGAGCTCTAGAGAGCAAAGGTATCATATAAAATTTAACTATGCTCAATGTGTTCAAGAAAATGTTGAAAATGTTGGGAGATAACCAGAAATTATTTTTTAAAGAGTCAAAGGTAAATTCTTAAACAAACAAAAACTAATTGAAATTGTAAAAATTAATAGATTGGTTTAATAGCAAATCTGATACAACTGATTAGAGAATTAATCAACTGGAAGTTAGCTCAGAAGAAAATATCCTGAATGAAGTAAGAGACAGAAGAAGATGGGAAATATGGGAGAAATTATACAAAATAGAGGAAATACAGAGAGAAAATATTGATTGAGTATAATTAAAATCCCAAAAGAGAGAGAGAATATGCAAAAACAATATTTTAAATGACAATGGCTAAGAATTTTTCAAAACAAATGAGAAATATTAAACCACAGATGCATGAAGCAATATAAATAGAAATTAGAATAAATAAGAAGAAAATTACACCTACACACAGCATGGTAAAATTGCTAAAACCCAAAATAAAGATAAATTCTTAAAAGTAGCTAGAGAAAAATGACAAAATACTTTCAAAAAGTAACAATAATAAAAAATCTGACTCCTCAATGGAAAAAAAAAAAATGTGTCTTCAAATTTCTGAAAAAAAATTGCAAAGAATTACATAACAAGTAAAAAGAAAATGAAATAAAGACATGCATTAGTCCATTCTCACACTGCTATAAAGAACTGCCTGAGACTAGGTAATTTAGAAAGGAAAGGCAGTTCTGCATGGCTGGAGAGGTCTCAGGAAACTTACAATCAGGGCGGATGGCAAAGGGGAAGCAAGGCACCTTCTTCACAAGGCAACGGTGGCGGTGAATGAATACAGGAAGAACTACCAAACACTTCTAAAACCATCAGATCTTGTGAGAACTCACTCACTATTATAAGAACAGTATGGGGGAAACTGCCCCCACGATTCAACTACCTCTGCCTAGTTTCTCCCTTTACATGTGGGATTTATGGGGATTACAATTCAAGATGAGACTTTGGGTGGGGACACAGACAAAGCATACCAGACATGTTCACACAAGTAAAAACTAAGAGAACTGTCAACGTTACTTCTTCACTAAAGGAAATACTAAAAGAAAGGAATATTAAATATATGGACAAATCTGCTTATTGGCCAAAATATGAGTAATGCCTGTGAGCTTTTACTCATAGAGAATGAAAATACTTGAAACCAAAGCATATAGGTTGGAACGGAGAACAAAGGTAAAACAGAGCTTATAAGTTCTCGCATTTTGCAGAAAGAGATGAAAGTCCTAATTTGCATGAGATATCAATAAATTGAGAAACTGTGTAATATGTAAGATAACCACTAAAAAATGGTAAGAAAGTACATATCACCTACTGAGATAAAATTCAATAATAAAAACAATCAGTTCAGAAAGGGACTTTTTTTGTCATTCATCATGTAAACAAAATGAAGAAGATAAAGCATATGATCATCTCAAAAAACTTAGCAAAAAGTGTTCGATAGCTTTTAGTATCTGTTTATCAGGAAAAAAACCTCATCCACCTAGTGTCAGTCAAGGAAAATACCAAGGCAAGTCTCAATCATTTTAGGAGGTTTCTTTGCCAAAGTTAAGGTTACATGCCCAGGAGACAGGTCTATGCGTTTCTCCAAAGATGATTCTGAGGGCTTCAGTACTTAAAGGGGAAAGGGTGTAATACTGAGAAATACACAATTTTCACGTGAGAAGGGAACAGGGGAAAATAGTCATTCATGCCTTTATCTGGCTCAGTGAATCTGCGTTTTTACACAAGATAACTAGACAATAGGCCAGAAGAAACAATCAGATATGCATTTGGCTCAGGTAGGCAGAGGGAAGACTTTGAGTTCTGTGAAGATAAGCTATCAATTTACCTTGCCATGGTGGACTTTAACAGAAATGCTTTAGGGTAAAGATCTTGGGGCCCACAAGGAATTTCCTTTTGGGCAAAACATGAGGGAGGTATGTAGTTTTTCATCTTTGTAGCCATCTTATTTAGGAAGCAAAATGGGCGGCAGGTTTGCATGACCCATTTCCCGGCTTGCCTTTTCCCTTTTGTTGCTGGAAAGCGGTCCTGATCCAGCCCCAAGACAGGGTTCTTGGATCTCGCGCAAGAAAGAATTTGAGTCAAGTCCAGAGACTAAAGTGAAAGCAAGTTTATCATGAAAGTAAACGAATAAAAGAATGGTTGCTCCACAGATAGAGCAGCCCCAAGGGTTGCTGGTTGCCATTTTTATGGTTATTTCTTGATTATATGCCAAATAAGGGGTGGATTATTCATGAGCTTTCTAGGAAGGGGGTGAGCAATTCCTGGAACTGGGGGTTTCTCCCCTTTTTAAACCATATAGGGTAAATTCCTGACATTGCCACGGCGTTTGTAAACTGTCAAGGTGCTGGTGGGAGTGTCTTTTAGCATGCTAATGCATTATAATTAGCATATGATGAACAGTGAGGACAACCAGAGGTTACTCTTGCGGCCATCTTGGTTCTGGGTTTCAGCCAGCTTCTTTTCTGCAGCCTGTTTTATCAGCAAGGTCTTTATGACCTGTATCTTGTGCTGACCTCCTATTTCATCCTGTGACTTAGAATGCCTAACCTCCTGGGAATGCAGCTCAGTGGGTCTCAGCCCTATTTTATCCAACCTCTATACAAAGTAGAGTTGCTCTTGTTTAAAAGTCTCTGACACTTCGGCTCTGTGAGTCTGGGGTCCTCAGATTTATTTTCTTTTCACACTGGAAATAGAAGTTTTTAAAAAGTTTTGTTGAAGTAAAATAAACATACACATTTTAGAAGCCAGTGATTTTATAAGTTTTAACATGTGTATATCCCTGTGAAACTATCACCACAATTCAGATAATATGCATTTCCATCATCACCAAGAAACCCCTTGAGTTCCTTTGTAATTCCTCTTTTCTGCCCCATCTCAGATCCACCCCAAGCCCCAGTAAAATATTGTTTTGCTTTTGGTTATTATCATTTTGTTTGCATTTTTTAGAATTATACAAATGGAATCATATAGACTGTACTATTCTTTGGTCTGGCTTGTTTCACTCAGCCTAATTATTTTGAGGGTCATTCATAATGTTTTATATATTGTGGGTGTTCAGTCAAGATGGTGGGAGAAACTGTAAAATTACAGGAAATAAACACAAACCCTCTTGGAAGGCCTGGAGGTTTGCATAAAGTGTTTGGCTGAAGGCAGCTGAATAAACTTAATAGCTAAGGGTGCAGATACAAAGGAATGTAGACTAGTTTATCTAAATAGCTTGTTTAGTCATGTGGTCCTAAGACCAACTTCTGAGGCAGGTGCATAATTGCACTGTACTGGGCGGGGTGGGGTTGGCAACTAGGTCAATTACCCTGTAGTGGTGTTTACTCAAGACCTTTGTCACTTAATCTATACTGAATAAATGTAATCTTCTCTCTCTGGCTAAGCAGGGCCATGCTGCTACTCTTTACTCTTTACAGTACCTTCTTTGGTGTCTGTGAGGTGCCCAGACCCTTAGCCAAACTGAAAGGCAGAATATCTATGTCAGTGTACATTATTCATCTGTTGTTGGGTCAGGGTCTGTGGGATGAACCCTGCAATGTATCAACAGTTCATTCCTTTTAACTGCTGAGTGGTATTCTACTCTATGGGTATACCATATTCATTTGTGTATTCACTTGATGATGGACTTTTAGATTGTTTCCAGTTTGGCTGATTACAAATAAAACCACTATGAACATTTGTGTGCAAGCCTTTGTAAAAATAAAGGCTTTTATTTCTCTTGGGTATACACCTAAGAGTAAAATGGCTGGGCCATATGGTAAGTAATGTTTAACTTTTTATGAAATTGCCAAACTGTTTTTCTAAAGTAGTTCCACCATTTTACGTTCTCACCAGCAGTGTATGAGAATTCCATTTTCTTCACATTTTTACCAACACTTAGATTATTTTAAATTTTTTTTTATTTTAGCCTTTCTAATAGGTATGTAGTGGTTTTAATTTCCCTAATGACTAAAAATGTTTAAAAATTTTATATGCACTTATTTGCCACTCTTTTAATTTCTTTGGTACAACAACTTTAAATCTGTGTACATTTTAAAATTTCGTTTTTCATATCTTATTACTGAGTTTTGAGAGGTTTTAAAAACATACAGTCTGGGTACCATTCCTTTGTCAGATGAATGATGTGTAAATATTTTATACCAGTCTGTGCTTGTCTTTTAATTTTCTTACTTGTATACATCAAAGAGTATAAATTTTTAATTTTGATGAAGTTTAAGTTACTCTTTTTTCTTTTAGTGATTGTGCATTGGTATCAAATCTAAGAAATTCTTGCTTAACACAAGATCACAAAGATTTTATATTTTCTCTTAAAACATTTATGTTTTAGATTTTCTGCTTATGTCTATGATTCATTTATAATAAGTTTATATTTTTGGACATGAATATTCAATTGTTCCAGCACCATCAGTTGAGAAAACTATCCTTCCTCCAGTGAATTGCCTTTTTACCTAAGTCTTTGTCAAAAATGAGTTGTCCATATATGTGTGAGTCTATTTATAGATTCAGTATTGTTTTCCATTGATCATTTTGTCTCTTTTGATGCCAACACTGCATTGTTTTGATTACTGTAGCTCTATAACAAATCTGAATTTAGCCCTCCAAGCTTGTTCTTTTTTGGAGTTGTTTTGGCCACTCCAAGTCTTGTATATTTCTCTATTAAATTTCAAGTCAGCCTGTCAGTTTGTATGAAAAATTCAGTCAAATGCAGAATAAGTATTTAAGTGGCTACTTCATATATTTAATTAAAGTGCTTGTACATGTAATGAGTAAAAAAATCTATTATCTCATTAACTCACTCTGTGGTTTTCATGCATTCATCTTATTCTGCACAAAATTCAAATGAGTGTTTCATCAAGTTTACAATATACTAGAGTATACCGATAAGTGCTATTTATTGAGCAAATACTGTGTTCTGGGGACTATACCAACCTTTTTTCTATATTATTTAATTTAATCCTCACAACAACCAGGGAGAAAAGTTCTATGATTCCTTTCTGTTTAACAGATTAAGACATTCAGACTCAGAAAGGTGACATAAATTTGCCCAAGATCACACACTCCACTCTTGATTTGATGCCACATCTGACTCACTGACTGTTAAGTTGCACCTCCTCTGGAGCACTAGAGATTTAATCAGATAATTATATTCATGCCTTGTCTGCTTTTGCTGGTCTATAAACCCCACAAAGACAGAAATGCCAGTGCTCACAGAGCACCTTGAACATAATTATAAGGTAGTCATCCAATAGATTTTTTTGAAAGTGAGTGAATGTATGAACAAATGAATAAATGGATGAGAAAAGAGGAAAATAAATGTTAACCAGGTTGAGGCATTTAGAATTTGTGTTTGGTAAATGGTGATGCATATTTCTGTAAGGTTTTTTGCAGTGTTTTGTGATGGCTTATAAAAAGTTAAAGTTTGGACTGCAAGGGAGTTAGTCAAAGAAGTTGCCCATGTAGAAATGAAATCTGTCAGTACCAGTTAAAGAAAAGTCTGGTAAGCCCTGCAACGTAGCTATGACCTCTCAACAAACATTGCAGAATAAGTGCACAAGAAAACACAATGATTTAGGAAATAATTTTCATGAACTAAAAATCTTAATTACTTAACCAAATATCACTATTTTATTTGAATGCCTTTAGAATTTTGAGTGCTAAAGAAACCTTGATTCTGCCTTTCAGTTTCAACACAAAGAAATGGAGACTCAGAGAGATAATGGCCCTATCTAATGTTACACAGTTTGCTGTTAACAGAAATCCAAATACACTAATTCCCAGTCCAATACTCACTCCTTTACAACACATAGTCTCTATGTATATCCAATCATAGATAATCTCACACATTTTATGACATGTAGACTAAAAAGGGATTTCTGCAGGCAGGATTAATGTCTTCCCAGTCTCTAGAGAGAAGAATGGTAAAGTCAAATAAGCAGGGATCTAGGAAGCTTCAAGAACAAGCTGAAAACATGTTTCCCTCCTGTTAGCCTTGCTGACAGTTCCAATGAATGCCAAATTTCCGTAGTATTTGCAAGGGAAGCTGAGACTTTCTCTTTAGCCTGGATGGATTCCAATTTAGAATATTATTCTATGGCAACTTATTGCCATATTATTTGACTTTATATTTGTGCAATATTTACAACTAGGTACCAGTAATATGAAGTAATATTCATTATCTTTAAATTTCCCTATGTCCTTGAAAATTAGATGCAATTACCATTCTTGTTTAAAAGATGAAGATAAAAAAAAATAACTCAGAATGTACAAGAACACACCTGAGATGACACAACTGATAAGATATAGGGCCAGATATCAAACCCAGGTCCTGGTGATGTCAAAGTCTTTGTTCTTGCCACACAGTGCAAAAAGACTGATGGAGCAGAATGATGCATCCTAATCAGCACATACTATCACCAAGCTGGGCAGTAAGTGTTCTGGTTTGCTAGACAGTAAGAGGATCCTTTGTAGGAGAAATCTACGGTTAGAAAATCACTCTTTCATAGATAGGGGAGGGGTATAAAAGCAGATGAAAGAGCATCAGAAAAAAATCATAATTAAAAATAATTGCTAACTTGTACAATCGCTTTACAAAGTATATTCTTGTTTAATTCTTACAATAGCACTAAGAAGTGTGTACTATATTCATTGTAGTTAAAAGTAAACAATAGGAGGCTTTTAGACTTAGTGACTTACTTAAAGACACAGCTAGGAAATAGTGAGTCTTATTTCCAAGCCAACGTTCTTAACCTGGAGGTTAAAAATCACCTTAAAATGGAAAGGAACAGAAAAACAAAAGGAAGTACCAGGCAATTGGACATGTAACAGGATAAGGTGAACACCATGTTAAAATTTGCAGTTTTTACTTAAAGAGGAATCGTTATTATTAAAGACTAGTTTCAAAAAAACTAGTCTTTAAAACACCTTCTACAAGTTCTATAAAGCTAAAGTCGGAATTTTCTTTCTTGTTGTGAGACTTAATAATATATAAGTTTCCAGTTTAAAAAATTACATTGTTTGTCTCTACGCAGAACAGTTTGTTTGGCATGAAATTGAGCAGTACGATTGCATTTACTACTAATAATTAGAAAACCAGGATGGGTGCAGTGGCTCATGCCTATAATCCCAGCATTTTGTGAGGCTGAGGTGGGCAAATCACGAGGTCAAGAGATTGAGACCATCCTGGCCAACATGATGAAAACCAGTCTCTACTAAAAATACAAAAATTAGCTAGGCATGGTGGTGCACGCCTGTAGTCCCAGCTACTCTGGAGGCTGAGGAAGGATAGCTTGAATCCAGGAGGTGGAGGTTACAGTGAGCGGAGATCACACCACTGCACTCCAGCCTGGCAACAGAGTGAGACTCCATTTAAAAAAAAAGGGAAAACCAATAGTTATGTAATTTACTACAAATGATAATGGAACATGAAAAATATATATCCATTATTTAGTCTCTAGCTCCAAATCAGATTAGTAACAAGAGAAAGATATAAGCCATGATGAATCTCATTCTCTGACCTGCATAGGAACTTGGGGGCTTTCAGTCCCACCCTTGCCCTGTCCCTTTCAAGTTCATGAGCTGCCTAAAGCCTTTGTTCAAAGAAAGCAGCCTCATGGGTTACTAAGTATATTTAGCTAAGATCGTGAGTGTCTACTAAGCACCTTGGCCTGTCTTCCCAAATTAAACATCTCACCATGAAAAACCTAGGAACTTAGGAGGTACCTTCAGACACACGGGCTTTAAAAGAGACAGGTAAGATTTGATTCCATCCCTACCACTTAGTTGTTTCTGACATTAGAGAATATAGTAAGAACTTCAGGTCATCCCTTGGTATCCAGTCTCACCTTTTTCTACAAAAATAGAATTTTTAGTTTGACACATTGCCAGCCGGAATACGGATAATGTAATATTCCTAGCTTTCCTTGCAACTAATTCCTTTATGTGTCCTATATGACTAATTCTGCCCAGTTTAAATGAAAATGTCTTATGAGCAATTTCTCATAACTTCCTGAAGAGTATACCTTCCAGGTATACTCTTTGCCCCTTGTTACTCATCCTTTCCTCAATCCTGTTGCCTGAAACACAGATCCCTCCAGAAACAATGAGACTAATGGTCACACCCAGTAGATGTCAGAATGGTGAACTAGTAAGAATCTTGGTCTCTGTGGACTTGGAACAGAGCCCCACTCTGCCATCCAAACCCTGGACTAACATCTCTGCATATTTACATGATAGAGAAACAAGCTTCCAAATTGCTTGTTGTTTGAAGGTTTTCTTCTATTTGCATTCAAACCTAATCTGAACTAACTCAGTCAAGTTATATAAAATAATAATAATAGTATGTATATAGCTCAGAGGTTTATTTTGAGGATTACATGAGAAAATGTGTGCAAATACAAACCCTGGATAATAAGAATTAAATGTTAATCATTATTGTTAATATTATAACTGTATTTCTTGCCTATTGAAGACAATTTTCTTGTCAGGCCTTGTCTAGGAATTATGATTTTTGAGGCATTTCCTCAGACTAAGACATGATTAGAAAAGATGTAAATGGTCTTATCGAATTGCTGCGGTCTTCATGGCCAAGGCTATTTCTTTCTCCATACTAATAGAATTTTGTATAAAGAATAAAGGATTAGGGTTAGACTGCCCAGAAATTAGACTACCAGCTTTTTCTTTCTAACTCATCTTTTCCTGTATCTATTATCAGTCATAAGTGCTCTTGTCAATTAGAATATTATTGTATGATATTGTTCAGTTTTCAAGAATGCAGTCTGTTTTAAATTGTGCTTAAATACATTTTACTTTAGGATTGTCACTTCCTGGCACCTTAAAGCTGTTAGCAAATTATCTCCAAATCAAAACATAAAATGGATTATTTCTGGGAAGGGTTCTGAATAAGTGTATGTTGACTCTCTCGCCTTTCTTACTAAATAATTTAGAATATAACTTTTCTGCCTACTCATCACAGAGGTATAATGTTAAGTGCAAAATGAGTAGTGCTGAATCACGGGAGAGAGAAATTGCTGAGAACTGCACAAGCCAAGGAAATTGTTACCAAAGGGACAGAACTTGACAGAAGAGTAAGATTTAGATTAAAAAAAGAAAAACAGAGCATTATAGTTAAGAGTACTAGTATGTACAAATGGACAGAGACAAGAGAGTAATCCAACCTCGCTGAAGCAGCATTTTTATAGAAACGCAGGTTCGGGTGTCGAAAAGGTACACTGAGATTGGAATGTGAGAGGCCTAGAATGCTAAGCGAAGAAATTCGGACTTTCGAGTCGATAGACAGCAACAATGGCTGTTGAGCAAAAATGTGAATGAACAAAATGATGGACTAACTTGTGGCAGTAAACTAGATTAATTTGAAGTGAAAAAGATAAAGAAAATGACTTAGGAGACTTTTAAAAAACAGCTTTATTCGATATAATTCACATAACATAAAATTCACTAACTTAAAGTCTACAATTTGATGATTTTTAGTATATTCAGATATTGTGCAACCATCATCACAATCTAAATTTAGAATATTTCTGTTTCTCCCTGAAAGAAATCTTGTACTCATTAGCAGCCAGTCTCACTTTTCACTACTTCATCAGCCCTTGTAACCAATAATCAAGAGACTTAATGTCTCTATAAATTTGCGTATTCTAGACATTTCATATAAATGGAATCACATGACATATAGTCCCTTATGACTGGCTTCTTTCACTTAGCATAATGTTTCTGAGAGTCATCTATGTTGTAGCATGTATCAATATTTTATTTCTTTTTATTTCCTAATAATAACCCATAACATGCATATACCACAATTTATCAATTCATCAATTGATTGACATTTTGATTCCACTTTTAGACAACTATAAATAATGCTGCCATGAACATTTTTGCTCAAGTTTTCATATGGATATATGTTTTTATTTCCTTTGAGTATATACAAAGGATATTGCTGGGTCATATGATAACTTTCTTTAGCATTCTGAGGAATGGTGAAACTGTGTTCCAAAGTAGCTACACCACATTGAATTTCTACCAGCAAAGTATGAGGGTTTTAATTTCTCCACATCCTTGAAAACACTTGCAAGTGTCTGCTTTTCTGAATATAGCCAATCTCGCAGGTAGGTGTGAAGTGGTATCTCATTGCATTTCCCTAATGACTAATAATGTTGAGCATCCATTAATGTGCTTATTGTCCCTCTGTACATCTTCTTTGGAGAAATGTCTATTCAGATCCTTGTGTTGTCTTTTTACTACTGAATTGTAAGAGTTATTTACAACTTAGTTATGTATTCTAGATGTAAGTCCCTTATCAGATATCTGATTTGCAAATATTTACTCTCATTCTGTGGATTGCATTTTTACTTTCTTAAAGTGAAAAGTAAAATTTTAACTATTTTTTCTTCTGTTTCTTTTGCTTTTACTGTCTATCTCAAGCATCTATGCTTACCTTTCTTCTAGGAGTTTTACAATTTTAGCTCTTACATTTAGGTCTACAATCCTTTTTGAGTTAACTTTGTTACATACATGGTATAAGGTAGGGATACAACTTTCTGTTTTCACATGTGGATATCCAGTTGCCCTATCACCATTTGTTAAAATAGTAGATTTTCACATACAATCTAAGTGTGTAATAATAAGATCCTGATAATAGTAATGGAAACCACTAGGAAAGCTTTATAAAGAATATAGACTAGTGGTCAGGCAATGGTGAGGCGGGAGATGTGTATGACCAGGTAACAAGTTGAGTAGTGTGACCGTCATTAATATGAATAGGAAAGTCAGGGAGGAAGAAGATTTTAGAATAAGATGAGCCTGATTTTGGACACGTGAGTTCGTGTTGCCCAAGTAAAAATGCATAAAACATCTGAGAAGATGCCAAATGGTAATGTAATGCTGAGAGTATCCTTTGTGGACATGCTAATTAAGTACTTTTCCAGAGGAAAAATTTAGAGATTAAACAATACCAAGAGCAACAATTTTATTAAGAGAAAAATAAGAGGCAGAATAAAATATATTTTAAGTAACTTATTATGCAATTTGCCCATTCACCCCTTCAACAAATGTTTATGGTATCCCTAACATGTACCAGGAACTACACCAAGTACCCAGTGCCAAAAGAAACAACAATTGATATGGCCTTTGTCTTCATGACACTTTCCATCTAGAGCAGCAAGACAGACAACTCACTGAACGATTGCAGTGCAATGATAAATGCGTGATGAAGAAAGACCAACATGCAACAGAAAGCACTCACCCCCATCCAAGGGTGTCTTTAAAAGTGTTGGATGAATTTTTGCCGAACTTGAAACCTAAAGATTTAACAGAAAAGAGCCAAAGAAAAAAGCAGGAGGTGCGGGGGAAGCATTCCAGGTAGAGGAAATAGAACATGTAAAGAATGGAACATAGAGAATTTGCTCATTGGAAAAACTGCCAAAAGATGTCTGTTCTGGCCAGAGGCTCAACCCCAGAAGATAGGTGGTAGGAGGTGAGGTGAGACAGAGAAGCAGCTAAATCATGAAAGGCCTGCTCAACTGTCCTCACGCCTCCTGAACTTGCTCTCTTCTTTCATCAGAAAGTTCTATCACTCAGCCTTTATCTTTTCTCACTCACCGGAACCAGTGCTCAGCTTCAACCTCAGGCTCTGCCTCCTTTAACACCTGGACACCTACCCTTGGACATGTCCCCCTGCTTGGGTCACTGTCCTCACCTATTCCATTTGTTTCCCTGTTAATACTGAAGAGTAGCATGAGAACCATGAGAACCATTGCTAGAGTTGGACTAATTCACTCAGTCCAGGGGCTGGCCAGCTCCCCATAGCAGCTTATCTGTTGAAGTGCTGTACCCGTAACCACTCCCAGGGGTTTCCTCAGCTTCTCCTGAAATGGTGAGACCACTGCATGACAAATCCTTTCTCTCTGTGCTGGCAGAGATACCCACCTCTCTTTGTCCTGCATTGGATATAGTTTTAAAGGATAGACTGGCATAGGGAAAAGAGCTTCCATTTTGAATCCGACAAGGCTGAATTCTAATACCAGCTTTGCCACTCACTGGCTATGTGGGCATGCGTGACTGACTTTGTAAGTCTTGGTTTCCTGACTTACAAAATCAGGATAATGCTTATTCAGGAGTTAGCATTTTAAATGAGAGAGATATGCAAAGGGCGTGGCATGTAGTAAGTATTTAATTAATGCTGGTTGTTTTCTTTCTGTATATGGCAAAGAGTTTCCCTTCCATGCCTCATATTTCTGCCTGGGCTCTCCAGTGTTTCCTCTCCCCTAGGACTTGGATCCCTAAATTACCCACCATTCATATTTTACTCCCTATTGTGTCTTGCCCTTTAACCACACACACACACAAGCTTCTCCAGTCTTGAAAATATCTCAGTCTAATGTCCACCTCCTTTTCTCTTTTCTGTCTTTCTCTCGCTACATCTAACTCTCTCTTTCCCTCTTCTCTCCTACTTTTCTCTCCCTTCTTTCTCTTTGTGTCTGTCTCTCTCGCTCTCTCCCTTTTCCCTCCTAATTTTCTCTCTCTCTTTCTCTCTCTCTCTGTCCTCCTCCTCTGTCACATTTCCAGCTTTTCAAATGAATTTTCTATACTCCTATTTCCTTACCACTCTCTTGCCTTTTCGTTGCCTACTATCAAGTGTTTACTCCTTTTCCTGTTCTGAAACCTCTCTTTGGGAACTCCTTTTCCTGTTCTGAAATCTCACTGCCAAAAAAGGATGGCTTTTTCTCTTGGTATCACACACACACAACACACACACCCACACATTACAAGATATGCCTTGACATGAAGACAAATCACCGGGAACAAAATCCTCTGTTTGGTTTAATATCTCACTGAGTGGTTGTTGTCTACTCTGAGGATATACATGTGTTTCATGTCCAGTTTAACGAACTGACTCAGAGATCAGAGATCCTGGGCTGCCTATAAGAAAAATGGTCCAACCCTTGATAGGAGGACTGATAGAAAATTCTATAAATGAGTAATAATTATAGAGCATGAATCAAAACAAATGCAAACCAAACAAAAACACAAACTGAAATAAAATTTGCCTTGGACACATGATTTAAGAAAGAGAATAAAATAGGTGATTGATTTAAAAGTTGAAATTGAAAAATAGAGGTTCTTGGCAAACAAAGTTCAATTTAGAAATGTCAGATTTTCAGCAATATATTTTAAATTTATTTTTATGTAAAAATAATTCAAGTTGAGTTATTTGTTTTGAAAACTTGCCTCATGCCTTCACATTCTATTTTATCTGGGAAACAGATGTAAAAATAGCTCATTGCTACCTGCATAGAAGTGGCTATGGACTTCATGGGGATGGAGGCCCCTTACGTCCTCTATGTTTGAAGCAGAGGGGTAATGGATTTCTGCACTGTGCCTTATGGAAAGGGAAGGAGGCCTGGGGAAAAGGGGAGGTTCAGGGAGAGGAAAAAGGAGGCAGAAAGAGGTGGAGTGTGGAGGAGACAGATGGTTCTGGGTGGGTTCTGAGTGAGGGAACTGGAGGTAAACTGCTCGTCATGTCCTGCTGAGCACTTAGACAGTGGCTTCAGAATCAATTATCCTCACCCTACAAAGTTCTCATTTGCTGGGTAAGAGGTTTGGGGCCTTCCTGCTGATGCCCAGGGGAAGATTTAGTCAGAGCTAAGACATACTCTGGATTCTGGTTACCAGACTGGGGGGAAGAGAGAGGTCAGAAGTGCCGACATTTAAATCTGAGTGTAAGTAGAACAGCAACCAGACAGTGAGATCAACAAAGGTTGTAAATCCAAAATAAAGAACATGACAGGAAAGTGAGAGTATTTAAGCTGTGGTCAGCATTAGAAAGAGCCATGAAATTTGTTTAGGAGACCAATGGAATAAAGTAGAGAAAGCAAGGAACTGGGAATCTGAAGACCTAGCTTTCAACCTAGACTGTACCATGGGCTGCATGTTTGATCTTGAAGAAGTCACTTCGTTTTTAAGTTTCTTTCTCTCTCTCTCTCTCTCTTTCTCTCTCTCTTTCTTTCTTTCTCTCAAGTTCTTAACTTCTCCAAGCCAGAAAATCTTCATCTGTAAAATGGATGAAATAACAGAACCTTTCCCATTAGAATGTTTTAAGAATTAAATGGGACAACCCACACATAGTCCCTAGCACACAGCAAGCATTCAATAAATATTGACTGTTATTCCTGTTGTCACTCATCTTATCGTTTCTATCTCATAGAGATTCTGTGCAGTCCCATCAGATGAGGTAATATGTATAAGCTGAGGCGTGGCTCCACTGTTGATATCTCACCTTTTTAGAAGTTTATCTTAACCACCTGATCTAATCACCCTCATCCCTCACTTGATGTCTGAGGAAACATCAATCTGAAACCCATGACAAGCTGCTGGCAGCCCAACATTGATGTTACTCCAGTGAATTTTCTGAAAAGAGAAGGTGGTGCTCATCCAAGGGAGATGAAAGTGATGGAAACACTGAGGGCCATCCGCCTACCTCAGCTGGACTCTAGTAACCTACCCTCCTAGCTGTCCAGTTAAGAGCAACTCAGTGTGGCCAAGAGGAAGTCTGCCAGGTTCAAGTATTAATAAAACAAAATGTACAAATTCACACATGCAGAAGAGAAAAGAATGAAGAGAATTAAACCCTAAATTTGGTAATGATTATATATAGCTTACGGAAAATTTTTATTTTACTCTTTATATTTTTCTGATTCCCAAATGTCCTGCAATGCACTGGTGTTGGTGAGATAATAAAAAAAAGTTATAAAAGACAAAATTTAAAGGCTGACTCTGATGTTATAAAGAGAAGAGACATGAGTCTGTACTATTTGGGGAAAGTACGGATGAGGAAATTTGAAGCTGTACCCAAAGTAGTTTTTTCATTGTATCCTTTCTCTCTGTTTCCACAGTCACTTATCTCCCTGTTCTGGATTTGTATCACTAGATTATTGTAAACAATCTTGCCATTTATTTCCTCACTTCCAAACGTTACTCAAGACAGCCTTTCCCCCACAGAAACAGCACATCCTGCTGCAAACACTGTCTTTGCCTGTCAATCTCCTCTTTAGTCACTTATAATGATTTCCTGTCACATCAGATTTCACTCAGAAGTTGTCTAGTATTCAATAGCTTTTCTTAACTATTCATTTGCAATATTTTCTTCTCCACTCCTACTTCTCACTAAAACTTAATGAGGCCTCTGTGTTTCAGTGCTTCTCAAAGTGCAGTCTCCAGACCAACAGTGTAAGTATCACTTGGGAACTTGTTAGAAATGCCTAGGCTTGAGTGCCACCCTAGACCTACTCAACCAGAAACTCCATGTTTTAACATCCAGGTATTTCTGGTACATGTGAATGTTGGAGGAGCTCTGAGCTAAACCAAACTGCTGGATTTCTTCAAACCTTGTTTCTTCATTTACACCTGGTTGTCTTTATTTATGGTTTGGAGGCTTGTAATGTGTCCACTTGGGTAGGATTGACTCCATTTCCCAGAATTTCCTAACCTGTAGGTTTCTGCATAGATTGGGCCATGAGAGCTTGTAGTACAAGATTGGGAGAGCGGAAGTGCCGCAGCAGTCATTTATTTCGTAGCTCACACATGGTGGCCCTTACCTGCTGACTCACGTCCTGGTTATGGAGCAGAAGCAGGGTGTGCTGCTGTTCTACAATCCTCTAAACTCTCCTTTACCTTATCTGACCCCTGGGCCAGGCAGACATTCAGCTTCATAACAAGGCACCATCTTCTCCTGTGGATACTCAAGGTCACAGGCAGTAAGAACCACAAGCTTTTATGGGTCCCAACTTGTCTTTGTTCTCTCTACTTTATACCTGTATTCTCTTCCCCACTGAATGTCCCATGGACTTCAATCTCCATATCAGATGCAAAGACAACAGCCTTACAGCCTGAGCTGCAGGTGAGGCAGATGTCTCCTCCCATGCACAAAAAGTGAAGGGCAGAGGCATAGGGAGTTGTTCCTTTGCCCCCCACCACAGGCCTCTGCCCCCATTTATTCCCCAATTTCTCCTCCACATTATTGCATGCTCATGGAAACTCAGCTCAAATCCAAGCTCCAGGAAGCCTTCCAGATGAACCCTATTCCAATTCTGTTCTGTCTTTTCTAATTCTGAAAGGCATGCTGCCCTCCTTTGCATTCTGTCTGGTAATTATTCTCAAGCTGTTTCACTTATCTTTGTTTGTCTCCATATCTAGATTATGAGCAACTTTCAGCTATATTATATTCGTTACAGTTTGTAATGAACAACCTTCTCTTTCCAGGCTTCACATTTCTTCCTGAACTTTCGCCTTCACTCCTAATGTTTCATATCAAAGCTGATGACTTTCAAAACATCTATCTTCTATACTAATCTATTCCCTGACTTTCAAGCCACAAATCCAATTGTCTGCCAGTCATCTACATATAGATGTCCCTCAGGAACCTCACTGTTATTAACATGTCCAAAACTAAGCTTGTCAGTAGCCAATATCAGTGTTCTCATGTTTCCAACTCAGGAGAACTGCACATGCATCCATCCAGCTGGCCAAATCCAAGCTATGACCTGAGTGTTATCCTGGAGGCCTCACTCTTCTTTTTTCCCTAAACCCAATCCTATTACTAAATCATCTAAATTCTTCCTTCTTGGGTCTATTCACCTTTTTCCTTATATCACGTACAATATGCATAGTGACTAAAACCATGGACCGAAGAAAAAGGCTTAGGTAGACTTAAATTCCAGTTTTACTGGTTACTGCTTAGTAAGCCTCGATTTCTTTACCTGTAAAATGGTAAAATAATAGTACCTATCTCAAATGATTGTTGTGTCTATAAATACAGACAATTCTCATGAAGCCATATATAGCCCCATCACATGGCAAATAATCAATAAATATTAGCTATTATGATTCTTTCTGCTATTACTCTAAGCCAGATCACTCTCTCTTTCCTCGATTATATAACAGTTTCCTAATTGGGCTCCTTGCTCTGAAACTTCCTCTTCTCTCTGAATTACAAATATAGAATCTAATAAAGTGTCATAAGCATCCTCTCAAATACCATTAATTGTTCCTCCAAATGCCACATATATTTTAGAATGGTATTTTAAGTATATGAATGTTTTAGATGGGATCAACCTGATTAACAATTTGCCAAGAGCTAGTGACTTGGACACGAGGCCCAAATTCTGCCTTCTGGAATTTGAAGTTTGAGAGGCACCAATTCACACAGACTTCCAGGAATAACCTTGAGGATCCTCATAATTCCATAACGTAGGTAAGCAGTACTGCTACTAAGTTATAAAACAGGTCCATTTTTCTGAGGCAGCCTATGCATGTCTGTGACTTTTCTACTTTTCTCTATCACCTGGACTGGAATGTCCTAGGATTGCATCAAGAAGATTCGCCACATTCTTGTGAAGAGATATGCCTTCCCATAGCAATAAGTGACTGTGACTGAGACAGACAAACTTAACAGCTGCACAGCAGATGGCTCTCCGTTGTGTTTTAGGTGACTGCTTCTATCGAGTATTATGAAATTGGATGAAATTCTGCCAATTTCCTCTCACAATTATAGAAGTGTGGAGTGAGGAAGTAAAAAGATTTAGTATTCATTAGAGTGAACATCCTTAATAAAATCTTCACTTTCCGTTTAAAAAAAAAGAGCTACATGTTTTCTTATAGCACCAGAACACTTTATTTATACCTCTAATGAGGTCTGTCCTAAATTAAAATGATTTACATATGTTGCTTACCTTCCCCACTAGACTGTGAGCAACTTGAAGACAATTGCATGTCTGATTCATCTTTGTATTCCAGCACCTAGCACACTTTTTTGCCTACAGTGTGTGCTCGGTGAACACTGAATTAATGAACAACCCGATGAATAAATATGCCATTAAAATTTTCATAATTAAATCATACTTTATAATGAAGTGGAGCAAGTCACTATTTAAAGGTACTCTGTGGAAAATTGTTATATGTAATGCCAAATCTTCTCACTGTTTATCATATATTTCAGATATTAAGTTTACTTAATATAATATAATAAAAAATGCACAGATTGAGCATCTGTTACCTTTCATTGACTGCTAAGGTACTGAAATACAAACAAGAATGAGACATGGTCCCTCTGGTAAATTTTGTTTTCTGTTCTTTCGTGTTTTTGACTTTTGTGACAGAATCTTGGTCTGTCATCCAGGCTGGAATGCAGTGGTATGATCATGGTTCACTGCAGCTTCCAATTCCTGGGCTCAAGCAATCCTTCTGCCTCAGTCTCTTGAGTAGCTGGGACTACAAGCGCACACCACCAAGCCTGTCTATTATTTTTCTTTCTGTAGAGATGGGGTCTTGCTATGTTGCCCAGGCTAGTCTTGAACTCTTGGTCTCAAGCAGTCCTCCCACCTTGCCCTCCCAAAGTGCTGGGCTTACAGGTATGAGCCACTGCACCCTGACTGCCTTTTATAACATGGTTTACTGGCATTCTTTCCATGGAGTGGCAGGGTCCATGTGCCCATCCCCCTACACACATGCAAATATGAGCAAGAGTTTGTGGCTACTGACTTCTGAGGCTAGATTACATGAGGAATTCAACTTCTCTCTGGCTCTCTCAATCAGGACATTCCCGCACTTGGAAGCCAGCTGCCATGCTGTGGGAAAGCCTGTTCATGTGGACAGTGGAGAGGCCACATTAGAGAGGTCCATATGAAGAGGAGCTGAGGTTCTCAGTGAATGGACAGATGCAACCATCAGATAGCTAAGTGAATAAGCCTTTATATCAGGGCTTCTCTACCTTGGCATGATTGACATTCTGGGAGGGGCAATTCTTTGGGTGGGGGAGGGGGTGTGTGGTGGCGGAGTGGGGTGGTCACTGTGCATTTTAGGACGTTTAGCAGTATACCTGGCCTTTACTTACCAGATGTCAGTAGCACCCTTCCCCCAGATTGTGACAACCAAAAGTTATTCCAGACATTGCCAAATATTCCCTAGAGATGGGATAAAAATCATACCCACTTGAGATCCACTCTAGCTTTAGATGATTCCAGCACAAATCTTTGAGCTGCCACAGCTATGCTGGAGTGGGCAATAAGCAAGCTAACCCTACTGAGCCCTACTCAAGCTGGAGAATTTCAAGCTGAATAGATATCATTGTTTTTATAAGTCATTAAGACGGTTTGTTGCAAAACATTACATAATAAGAAGTGTTTCTGACTTCAAGAGATGGTTTTTCCCTTTCAGGTTAGAAAGGAACTATATAACCAAATAATCACCATTTGACATCAGACCCTTATAAAATCTACTGTAAAGTTTTACTTGTGAGGTACACCCTAAATATATGTATGTGTGTAAAATTATGTGTACATACATAGAGGGACAGCACTCTGATATTGAAGCCCTGGTCTGTGGTCATACTGAGCCATTAGAGTGTCTATGTTAGCCTAATTTTAGTATATGTAATTATATTGTCTTCCTAATTTGCTCATGCACTTTCAACTGGAAGTGGTCAACACCGGATTCTTAAATAACTCCATATCATTAAGGCTGCCTACAGTAACACACAGCTTGTTTTCCTGTAAGCTATATTAGATGACTCAGTCCCAGAGTATTTGGAACAATTGTGAGATAATGTTCTGAATAGAGCTGTGGCAGGGTCATGTTTGGTCTGCTTGGCACATTTAGTTTATCTTCATAATCAAGGAAAAAGTCTAGATACAAAAATGTGTATATGCAGTAGCTCACATAGAATATGTATGCTAAATTCCAAAATTTAGATTTTTTTAAGAATTTAAAGTTATGATAAGACATTCTGTGTACCTAGAATTTATTTTATTACATAATTACAATGAATAATTAAATCTCAAGGATGGAAGCTACATTTCATTTACAATAAAGGATATGACAATTATGCATCCTCTTGGGCCCTGCGCAGTATATGCTGTGCAGTTAATTCTTACAGCAGTCCAGCAACTGAAGTTCAAAGAGGTTAAATGGCTTGTCCATAGAGCTAGTATGATTTTAAGCCTTATCTCTCTGACTCCTAAACTTGTCTTTCCACAACACCTGCTCCCTTTATTTTTGCATACTCACTATTCAACACAGTATACAGTATACAAGCAGATAGTCAAATGAGTTTATAGTTATTGATTACAAATAGCTTTGAATCACAAATCACAAACTGTTAATCACACATTAACAGTTCTGGATGGAAAGGAAACAATATGGTTTATTAGGTTGATCACTATGATGGTCAATCCATGTTTGTTGATTGCCAAACAATAGATAAGTTACCAAACAAGCAATCATTCTAGGTACTAAGCCAACTGAACTGGCTTAAGTCTGTGCTGTATGACTCATTGCCTAGCAATCAGCCACTGAATGACAAAACCCATCTCCTATGTAGATGCAGCCTTAAAATGGCCTGCTGTACCAAGTCATTATTTTCCTTTTTATGAAGGCAATGTTGTTTCAGGAAGGGGAAATAGAAGTCAGCATAAGCTCTTTCTCATAAGGAAAGCAATAAACTAGTTGAGAGAGGCAGGCTGAATCTGATGAATCTATGCATAGAATATGCTGATGTATAAGACTGATTTAAAAACAATCCCACTTGAATTGTGTAGTGTTATTAACACAGGATGACACTCACAAAAGCTAAATAAATAAATGAATGAATGAATAACTGATATATAAATAAATAATGAAAATGGTATCCTAAAGTAGTCATAGGCATTGTCAACCGATATCCAATAATATAATTGCCAAATGAACTTGTCAGGGAAATATGTACACGAAGGCCAATTGCAAACAATAACTACTAGTATTTCAAATTGGTTAATGATAACTGGTTGTTTAAATTAAACCTTCTTTTTCCTCTGAACTGCCTTCTGCTTCACTTAAATTGTTATCAACTTTAGTTTCAGACTTAAGAACCAGTATGTAAAGATGGATAACAGCGAGAGAGAGAAATGGCAACCTGAAGACGTGCTTGTACAGATGCCCTCTCAATGTTTCATACTCTCAGGCCCTTCCTGGTATTTTATGGCCCTGATTACATAGTTTGGGGCTACACAAACCAGAATCTTTTCACCTTAGCAGGAAGCAGTAGCTAGACCTCTTCTCTCTTCCTGAATACAAAAAGGTGAAGAAAAGAGAAAGGTTCAATAGTTCTCAACTGTGGGTGGAATAGCCCTCTTGGGGCTGTTTGGAAATATATGAGGGCCTTGGAGTTGCTACAATGGTAGGAAACACCAATGACATTGAAAGAATAGTCACCAGGGAAGGAAAACATTCCTGCAACATACGTCACAGCTTTCCAAAAGGAAGAATTACCCGCACAAAATAACAATAGCACTGAGAAATGTTAGCCAATTCCCTTTCAGAACATCACAAGCCACTTGCTTAATATCAAGGAAAACTAAACTTCAGCCATGATTTCAAAGAATATGCCAGAATTTGGCTTAAAAACATTCTCTAATTGGAAGCAGAGAAGATTCTTTATGGCAAAAAAAAAAAAAAGAAAGAAAAAGAAATGAAAAGTCCTTATTGTTATTCCAACAATAACCTCTAAACTCTTCTCAACATTAGGAACAGCACCTCTGAGTCCCTGCAGGCTTCAGAAATTTCAAAAGAAACAAACATTACAATTCCGTTTTATCCAAGAACCATCCCCTGCTCAGACAATAAACTTGGTTGAACACACAGTAGATTAACAAAGGAATCCAGGTAGGGCGCAGGGTGCAAAGCTCACTTGAAGCTGTTGTAAAATGTCCCCTTCCTCCTACCTTCAGTCTTGGGGGAGACTGTGGTTCTTGCACATTTCTGGAAAACAATGAATGCTGTTCACTATGCAGGTGGGCTGAGGATTTTAGCAGATGGCAATAGGATGGCTGTAAAAGAGAAAAGAGCTCTTGCAGATGGTATAGTTACTCCTTTCTGTGTGTTTTTTTTTTTCTTTTGGGAGGGGAAAGTGAGAGAAATAATTGCAAGACAATGCAATAATGCTGCAATGTCCAAAATATTTATTCTCATACATTTTCTGAAATCACTACATTATTACCTTTCATCAACATATTGCAGAGGAGAAATAAAGTGGGAAATGGAGAGAGGACAGGAAGAAACATCCTTCAACATCTACAACTTTAAATTCACCATCTTCTAGAGTTACCCGTTGTGGACTTGAAGCTTGTGAATGCAATACATTTCCCCGTATTTTTCTTCTCCAAGTGAAATAAGCTAATTACTCTAACTTCTTCTCATGGGCCATTTTTTTCCCAGCGCTGTGCAATTATTTTTGGTGTTTGGCTTACAGCTATATACATTCTGCTCATCCTGTGATTCTGAGATACTACAAGTTGGTCACAATATTCTGAAAATGGCTTGCTAGGTAGCAGCTTCCTTCACTAGTGATCTCCAGTTAGATGACAACACCACATCTCTTGGCAGTCTTATCCAAAAAAAGGAGGTAGTTAATAAAGCACTCTGATGTAAGTAGCTTCTGACATAGCGTAGGCACAGGTTTTTCACCATAATGAGCAGCCACGATCATTAATTGAGCCACAGATCTGTGAGTCTTCCAATCCTATTTTTTCAGCTCTTACTGACATTGAAAAGATGGTAAGTGTCAAGTTCTCTGCAAAATATTGTCTAACACAGGTCTGATCCTGGGAAGTCAATCCTCAATGATTGATATCTGCTGCTTTTTCCTACCCTGGCTTTGGGTGAGTGTCCTCAGAGCATTTTCTCTGTCTCTGTACTTTGATATTAGAAAGCGTAGTAAATGATACAGGCCTGTGAGTGAAGTTGATGCCCTTTAATTATTATTCAGATGATTCACTCACATTTTCATTTGTGTATCATCAATTTAGTAAATATATAAGAACCTACTGTGAGTCAATCTTGGGATGGCTACTAGTTACAAGGCAACTAGATCAAGGTCTGGCCATAAAGGAACTCAGGTGGAAGAAGACAGATAAGGTAGTCAACAATTACTATGATAAGTTGGTGAGGTGATAGATATTTTAATTAGCTTGATTAATTTTTTCTAAATTCTATGCATAGATCAAAACATCACATTATATCTCATAAATATATATATAGTTACCATTTCTCACTTAAAAGTAACTTTTAGAAAAGGTAGTACAATGCAATATAATAAGTACATTATTTAAAAAATGTATAGGGTCTTGTGAGACCACTGTTTCAGCCTGAAGGGTTAGGATCAGAAAAGCTCATAGAGCAGGTAACAAACAGAGCCATGAAGAATAATTAAGAATGATCTCATCAGGGATCCAAAAATAAGAAGAGCAAACCACAGAGAAGTTGAAGCCCCTAGAAAACCACAGGAATATAAGAGCACCAGGTAGGTAGGAAATCTGTGGATACAGGTGCAGTGTGGCAAGCATAAAGCTGGAGAAAGACAGAAAGGCTGAAAGTTAGGACTAAACTGGAAACTAATTGAGAGCCAGCACAGAAACTACCACCCAAGTCCAATTTACTCAGTGGTCTTAGTTTTGAAAACTTGTATTCAGAATGGGACACTATGGTGCAATGAAGCTAACTTTACCTTCCCCACAATCTAGGTGTGTGTCTCCCTGCATTATAGTGACACAGTGTGATGACGACTGCTATGTGGTAGACAAGGGGCTTAGTTTTCAATAAAATGTTTCATTTCCTCAATCAACTAGAGAACAAACCCAGGGCTTTGGGTGGCTCCTTGTGGAAGGCATTTGTTGCTTTGGCCACCCAGCATCTATTTCCCGTCTTCTCTGGAACTATCACCTTCGACTTTTTTTGGAGAATTACCCTACACCCACTTCGAGTGCATGTGTGGTCCCATTCCTACTTCCAGAGGTGAAGTCTGTTACTCAGTTTAGTACATCAGCACACCACAGGGACTGGTCAGTGACTGGTTCTGAGATAGGCGCATGGCTCAAGCTGGTCCAATCAGGATGAATCCTAGGGTTTATTCAAGAGCTGCCAGGAAGATTTGTTCTCTCAGGTCCAGTTGAGAGACAACATTGAACATTGCCAGTTGAGACGGCAACATTGAAGGGTCAGAGTTACTGCCAGCTATCTATCTACTTTGGGAAATTTGAAATAAAGTCAACACAATAGAAAGACAAGCCAGGACCAGGCATGATGGTTCATGCCCTGTAATCCCAGCACTTTGGGAGGCTGAGATGGGCAAATCACTTGAGGTCAGGAGTTTGAGACCAGCCTGGCCAACACGGTGAAACCCTGTCTCTACTAAAAATACAAAAATTAGCTGGGTGTGGTGGTGGGTGCCTGTATTCCCAGCTACTTGGGAGACTGAGGCAGAAGAATCACTTGAACCCAAGAGGCAGAGGTTGCAGTGAGCCAAGATGGTGCCACTGCACTCCAGCCTGGGTGACAGAGCAAGACTGTATCTAAAAATAAATAAATAAATGAATGAATGAATGAATAAATAAATAAATAAAATAAAATAAAATAAAAAATGCCAGGGGATAAAGAAAAATGAAGCATCCTGGATGAAGCCACAACTGAATCCCAGATTACCCTAGAAATGTATGTCAAGAAAATTCACATTTTATTAAAGCCACTTTGAGTTATATTTTCTGTTATTTGACACTAAAAAATCTGTACTGGCATAATGCTAAAATTCTTTTTCAAAAATTGCCTTTTAAAAAACATAGTGTCTTAAGGGATAGAATATACTAAATATTGAACAGGTGAAGACTAATGGATCAGAATCCATAAAGCCTGTATTCTAGGTTAGATTTGTCAAATTACTATAGTTTTGGGCAAAGCACTTCATCTTTTTTACCCTCAACTTTTCTACATATAAAATACAGAATACAGATAATAATTCTAACCTCCTTTCTATATCACAGCCTTGCTTGAGATGAAAATGAAATAAAATTATTTTTAAAAAGTCACCAAATCCAAACTGCTAAATGAATGAAATGGCTACTAAAGTATTAACATTTTTTTTTTTTTTTTTTTTTAGTAAACGCTCAAAGATGTTGATTTTGTATTAGGAATCAGTTCTATTTTTCCCAGTAGTCTAAAACAGGTCTAAAGATGTTGATATCTAACCAAGACATGCTGAAAAACATAAGGTTCCTAAAGCTAAATGGAAGTCAGCATTACCCCAGGTCAGGAGCCAGCTAAGCTTTAAAATGTGCCGTGCCCATGCTAACACATTTCATGTTAATTGGCATTATGTTGACACTCATTTGGGCCAAGAAAGAAAATACTAGAAAGTTATGTCTAGTATATACTTTGACCCCAAGAAGTCCCCAAAAAACCAGCGAATAAACAAAATAAAACCAATCTAATTAACTTTGCCTTCCAAATTATCACACTTCACATTTCACGAGCTTGCTGTGGTGACCTGCATGACATGAAAAATTTTGTTGACTTACACTGAACTGACAAAGTTTTGTCTCAGTTCTCAATCCTCAATATACGCTATGTCGTGAAGGACTACAAAAAGACCATACTCATTTGCCCATTCTCTTTCTGAACAACTATCATACAACTGATCACCTAGTTTCATCAATTCTATTACTAGGAATCTCACAGATCCCCAACTGCTCAGCAAGTCACTCAGGCCACCTTACAGTCTTCCTACACACTGGCACTATCTCTAACCCCACCCGTTCATCCCTCTCCACCACCCCAGATAAAAGGTCAACATCCTAGTTTTGGCGTAATTCCTAGACATGACAAGGAATAGTCACAGCTTCTTGGACTTCATTTACATTTTTATAACTCTGGGACTGTGCTCACTTAGTTTCTTCTGCTGGAATACATTTTCTGCTAATCCACCCCATTGCCCTCCTCTGCCTAATAAGTCCTACTAAGTCTTTTTTTTTAATAACAGAGATTTTAAAAAATGAAATTTTTATTGGGCCCTGACAGGTAACAATATGATTAAGTAAAACTGATTTTATAAGAAAAATCATATTACTATCCAAGCCTATCTTTTACATTTCCACCTCTGGTAGACCCAAGGGACAAAGAAATATTTATCTATTTTAAAAAGAAATCAGATCAAGATTAATGAATGACAAGGAGTAACTAATTGTGCCTGCATGCTGAGAACACAAAAGGGATGGACGGGGACTTCAGAGACCTGAAGATTCCATATCCTTTCTAAAGGGACAGAGATCTAGACTATTGTTGCTTTCAAGTAAGCAGGTTTAATGCGTTAACAGAGCTTTCCATTTTTTAGAGAAGTCATCCGTATTGCTCTGTGGAATCTCCTGAGAAGGTTGGATCAACGTGTTGTTGGCTATATCCATCCCAAGGGTACAAATTTGTAAATCTCAGCCTCATGACCTTGTTCAAATATTGGATTCTTTGCAATGGCTTCTCTTACTCCCTTAGCCCAGTAGAGTGACCCCCCTACTCTCATTCATGTGATGATTAAGAGATTTTAATCTGCCACTATCTTGAAGTGTCAGTGACAAGGTGGGTTTAATGTGGAGCACAATCATATATCAGTGAGGCAAAGTGTGGACTGTAGCCTGTGCTTCGGTGCCCTGTACCCCATATCCTTTGGTTGAACAATTCTTTTTCTGGTAACTTATATGCCTAACACACTGTTTATAAGGATGTATTTTTTTAAAAAAAATACCACTTCATATAATAAACATAATATTTTAATGTGTAGATCTCATCCAAATTCCTCTAGGAGACCGTACCCACTCCATGACACAGTTATAGTAAGAAAAAATGATGATGCTTTTACAAAACACTGTAATGATTTCTGCTCAAAATAGGCTGATATAGAATGCCCTCTCTTTGTTGTGGGCAAGATCATTTTGGTGACAATTTTTAGTCAAGCAGCTCTAAGGCAAATACTTACCCACTTACCTAGAAAGGCCTGTAGCCAGATAAAGATGCTGCAAATCTGTTTTTAAGCCATCTTTTAAATAATATCACAGTGTTTTAACTGTGAAAAAAGTATATTGCTGGGATGTTTATTTTAATATTTATTTATTTTGTGTTTCCTCTGGTGGAAGCCCCAGACGGGGGTGAAAAAATAACTGAAATGTGGAAAACCACACTAAGAAAGATAAGATCCTACAATCTGGCAGTGGACCAAAGGATAAGATAGAGATGGCCAGAACCCAGTAAGAGGTTGTGAACACCAGGCTTGAAGAGCTGATGTATCTAATATCTACTTTCAAGTTGCCTTTCTCTGCCATATATTTTACTTATGTCATCCTCACATCTTCATTAAGATTCTGTTAATTGACAGCCTTTCACTGATAGATAGGAGTGAGTTGTCACCGCATCAAGAAACTGTGATGTGGAGACAACTGGGATGAAGCCAGACAGAGGGCTGGCATGAGCAGAGCACAGCCACACCCAGGATGGCACTTGCTACGGGTTGAATTGTGTTACCCCCAAAAAAGAAAGTGGAAGTCTTAATCTATACTATGAATGCAACCTTATTCCAAAACAGTGTCTTTACAGGTGATTAAGTTAGAATTAAGTCCTAATACAATTAGTACCTCCTATTGAGCCTTAATACAATGTGAGTCATGTTCCTATAGAAAGGGAAATTTGGACCCAGTGACAGACATTCACCGAAGGAAGACGATGTGAGGATACAGGGAGAATGACATGTACAAATCAATGAACACCTGAGGCTGTCAGAAGCTACGTGAGAGGCATGGAAAAGATTCTCCCTCACAGCCCTCAGAAAAAGCCAATCTGCCCAACATCTTGATTTTGGACTTGTGGCCTCCAGACCTGTAAAACAATAAATATTCCTTGTGCTTTAAGCCACACAGAGTGTAGTACTTTGTCATGGCAGCCTCAGGAAACTGATGCAGTATTTCTCCAGTGAACCTCAGAGAGAGCTGAGCACAGAATGGATTCTTGCAGTCACACAGGAGGGAATCTCAGATTATCATAATTTACATATTAAAGGTAAGGGTGAAAAACTTAGGAACACTCAGATAGCAGATGACTCCATCCACATTGCTTTCAGGGTGGAGCACTCCAGCTCCCTCATTATATCACAGGAGTCCACTCTGGAAACCAGCTAGAATTAAACTCCTTCACAGCACAGAATACAATACAACACAACATAAATGCCTTGATCAGTTTCACCATCTCCTTAGTACCTTGAAGACTACTGGCAGTTAAAATTAAGTAAATATCCTAAGAGTTACACCTACTTCAAGGCCTTTCTATATTTAGGACTTACAAAAACACCCAGTTCCTCTGATTCCAAGAGTTACCAAAGGTACCTGCCTTCAAAGATCTCAGGAAAATAATCTCTTAGCAATCTTGGAAGAGCGTTGTTAAGAAAGGTAAGAGGTGGTTCAAGGTGCTTAGTGGTCTACAGATACTATTGAGCACATTTTCCTGAAGCCCACTTTTTTCAGTTGACAATATATCATGAACTTTTGTTTGTGTCAGTAAATATTTCTCTACAAGATGATTTTTACTATGTGCAAAGATTCCATCTTCAGAAAGACATTCCATAATTCATTTAACTAATCCTCTATTTCTGAGCCAAGTCAATGGAAAATCAAAATAGTGTGCTGAGCCCAGAGGCATGTATGCCTGCGGAACGAGCTGTATGATCGATCATCTGTTTCATATCCTTCTGTAAGTCTCTTACATGGCACTTCCTTTATCTAAGAGAGCGCCTTATGGAATTCCATTCTCCAGCATGTGGTTGTTTCTAGGACACTGAACGAATGAAAATCTCTGTCACCCTATCAAGTTTCTAAACATACCATCCATTCATTCATTAAGCAAACATTTATTTTGTACTTAACATGTCAGACACTACTCTGGGCCTGGTGATATTGTAATGACAGATAAGGTACCTGCCATCCTGAACTTTAAAATCTAACTGGAACACACAAATAAACAAGATAAAATCAAGTAGCTGTTATGAAGGAAGTAAAACAGGCAGTGGGAAAGGGATTGATAGGCATATATTTTAGATAGAAAAAGAAGAAGTAGTATGTTAATTGAAACCTGAAAAAGAGCTGTCCATGTCAAGAGCCAGGAAAAAGATATCAATCACATGCAGTGGAAACAGGTAGAGTAAATGTAGGATGTGTGAAAAAGTGTGATATGTCCAATCAATAGAAGTTGATTAGATTATCTAGATAATTGTGACACAGTAGGTGACAGATAGAAGAGTTCAAGAAGAAGGCAAATGTTGGATCCAGGAGACCCTTGCAGGGCATGGTAAGGCAGTAAGACAGCAAACTGCTAGTTCAGATTTTAATCAGGGGGTGTTACATATCAGCTCTGTTTTAAGAAGATTGCTCTGGCTTTGGGGTGAAGCATGCATTACAAAGAAGCAAGAGAGGCAGCAGAGAGAGTGAGACTAGTTAGCAGGGTACTGCTATTGCCTTGTTGAGAGGGTTGTTGGTAGTTTTGTTGGTAGTTTAGACTGAGTAGAAATAGATAAAAGGCAACTGGTTAAAATATGTTTTGATGATAGTGTAGGCAGGACATACTGATGGAGACAATATGGATGGGTGAATTAAAAGAAGAAATCGAGGATGACATCTTATGAAAATTTTCAAACTTACAGAAAAGAGAATTGAATAATGAAGACTTATATACTCATCATTTTGACTGTATAATTAAAATTTTACTATATATATTTTATCAAATAGCTATTCATTTATTCATCCCACTATCCATGTGTCAATCCAGATTATTTTTTGATGCTCTTTGAGTGAAACAAAGACCACATTAGCCCCATTTCCCTACTATAGTATGCATATTATTAACTAGAATCAGTGTTTTGTTTTGGTTATTTCTTTTCTATAGAAAACTTTTCATAGACTTAAACACAAAAACGAACAAACAATGCTCAAGTTAAAGAGTTTTGAGAAATGCATGCAAATATGTAACCCTAACTCAGGGTTTTAAAACCTCAACATTATCTGAACCCTAAAAAATTCTTTGTTGTGAAGGGCTATCTTTGGGCAAGGTAGAATGTTTAGCAGCATTCCTGGCCTCTAAATTGTCTCTATACTTTACCAAAAATAACCTGGGTGGAGGGACGGGGGTGGGCAAAATTGATAACCACTGCCCTAACTCTAATCAAGATATAAAACGTTATCATCATCTAGAAAGTTTTCTCATGTGCTTTCCCAGCAAATCCCCACACCTCTTTCCCGAGGCTACCAATATTCTAAATTCTTTGGCACATTGACTAGTTTTGCATATTCTAGAACTTTATATAAGTGTAGTCATACTATATATGCTCCTTTGTGGTAGGCATTTCTTACTAAATTTTACTACATTTTTGAGATTCACCCATGTTGTGTATATGAGTGGTTTTTCCTTTCTGTGTTAAGCAGCATTACATATGTGACTATACTTGGGTTTGTTTAGCCATTTAGTTGCTGATGGATTAATTCAGCTGTTTCCACTTTTACCTATTATGAATAAACTTGACATGAACATTCTTGTATAATTATTTCATGGACATGTTTTTATTTCTCTTTGGTAGAAGTAGAATTCCTGAGTCATAGTACAGGTATCTGTTGTTAGAAAATTGCCAGACATTTTTACAAGGTAATAATACCATGTTACATTCCAACCAACAATGTATGAGCTTTCCAGTTGTTCCATATCCTTGCCAACACTTAGTGTTGTCAATAATTTTAATTTTAGCCATTTTGTTGGGTGTTTAGCATATCTCATTGTGATTTTAATTTGCATTCCCTGATGATTCTAATGTTGAGTGTTTTTTCATGTATTTATTGGTCATCTATATAATTTTCCTTGTGAAATCTCCATTTAATTACCTATTCGTAACATGGGGTTATAGTTTTATTATTGAGTAGCCTAATTTCTTTATATATACTGAATATAAATCCTTTGTCAGATGTATGTTTTATGAACATTTTACGCAGATCTATGGTTTGCCTATCAATTTTACTAATAGTGTCTTTTGATAAGCAGAAATACTTAATTTTGATAATACCAAATTGCCAATGATCTCTTTTATGGTTACAATTTTCTGTGTCCTTTCTAGGAAACTTTTGCTTTGTCTCAAAGTCCTAAGGATATTCTACTGTGCTGTCTCCTAGAATCTTTAGTCTTTTAGTCTTTATGTTTAGGTCTAAGATTTATCTCAAGTTATTGTTGTGAGATGCAGATCAAGGTTTATTTTATTTTCTGTATAGACATCTAGTTTTTATAGCACATTTTGTTGAAAATATTTTCTTTGCCCTACTATATGGCATTGGTGACTGTAGAAAATCAAACAAAATTGTATCAGTATGGGTCTAATTCTGGACTTCTTAATCTCTTCCATTGACCTACTCTTCCTAATACCATGTTTTCTTGATTACTGTAGCTCAATAGCAAATCTTAAAGCCTGGTTAGGTCCCCAAAATTTGTTCTACTTCAAGATTGTTTTTGATATTCTAGCTCTTGTGCATTTCCATAAGAATGTTAGATCAGCCTATTAATTTCTTTTTAAAATTCCTGGTAGTATTGTTATTTAGATAGCATTGAATCTATAAATTATTTGGAAGAGAATTAGCATATTAACAGTGGTATATATTCTAATAAATATATATGGTATATCTCTCAATCCATTTCTCTAATTTTTCTTTTAGTGATTTTTGATGTAGAAATCCTACATGGTTTTGCTAAACTTATTCCTATGTTATGCTTTTTTGGTCTATTAAAATTTGAATTTATTTTTAATTGTTTTCTTTCTTATACAGTTAAATATGGGAAATGCAGTTGATTCTTATATATTGAGCTTGTATCTTAAGACATTGCTAAGTTCACATATTAGCTCTAGCTGTTTTTTTTTTTTTGAAGGTCGATCATACTTTTCTACCTTGACAATCATGTCATCTGAATAAAGACATATTTACTTCATTTTTTATGTGTATGTATTTTATTTGCTTGTCTTTTGCTATTGCACTGGCTAAGAGTTCTGATAAAATGTTGATAGAAGTAGTGAAAGTGGACGTCCTTGCCTTGCTTGTGGTTTTGGGAGAAAGCATTTAATATTTCACCATTAGGAATATGTCAACTACTGGCTACTTGTTCTTCATAGATGACTTTTTTTATTTTTTTTTTTTCTAGACGGAGTCTAACTCTATCACCAGGCTGGAGTGCTGTGGTGCTGTCTCAGTTCACTTCAATCTCTGCCTCCCAGGTTCAAGCGATTCCCCTGCCTCAGCCTGCTGAATAGCTGAGACCACAGGCGTGCACCACCACACCTGGGGAATTTTTTGTATTTTAGTAGAGACGGGGTTTCACCATGTTGTCCAGGATAGTCTTGATCTCCTGGACTCGTGATCCACCTCTCAAAGTGCTGGGATTACACGCATGAGCCACTGTATCTGGCCTGTAGATGACTTTTATCAAAATAAGGAAAACCCTACTATTCCTAGAGTGCTAAGAGCTATTATCAATAAATGGATGTGAAGTTTTGTAAAATAACTTTTTCTGTCAAGATGATCATATGTCTTTTCTCCTTCATTCTATTAGTATGATGAACTACATTAAATTTTTAATATTAAACCAAACTTACATTCTAGAGATAAGCTCTATTTGGTGTTATCCATTTCATGTGCTTTTGTATTTTATTTCCTAATATTTTGTTAAGAATGTTTTCTTCTATGTTCATGAGGTTCATTTGACTGTAATTCTATTTTTTTGTAATATATCAGATTTTCAAATCAGTGCTTTTCATAGCTTCTTTTTTGAAATTTTGGCAACTGGTTGAATTACACTTTAACATATAGAGATCAGTTAAGGGACAAAGAAGACAAGAAAAAAATGAGAAAGGGCATTCTGTAAGGGGAGAAGGAAAATCAGAGTTTATTGATTCAAGGAATCCAAAAGACAACAGTCTTTCATATTGAATACTGCTGACAGTTCAATAAAATGTGAAGAGAGAAGTGACAATGAATTTGGCAACACGGAGGTAACTGGTGACACTAATATGAAACTTGGGGGTAGAGATGGGGTAGAATGAAGGTAGATTAGAGTAGACTGAAGAGAGAACCGGAAATAAGGAAAATAAGGGGGCTAGTATAGTCAATTTACTGTAGCATTTCTTTTCTGTGAAGAGTAGCAGATAAATAGGGCAGAAGCTGGAGAAGATCAGAAGTCAAGAAACAATGAAAAAGGAATATTTGTTTGGTTTCCAAGGCAGGTAAATAGGACAAAAGAGAAGGAGGAGAAATTAACCTAAAATATTTGTGATAGTGGAGACAGCTATTGAATACGGATCAGACCAGGATTCTGTTTCCAGCTTTAAAAATAACTAACTACATGAACTACGGCAGGTCATTTCCAGTTCCCTGAGCTTTTGTTTCCTTATGTGTAAATTGATGTCTTTCAGACTAGATATTTTAAAAGGTAGTATAAATATTCCTCAACTTCTGTGACTTCTCTGACAAGTCTCATAATGAAACCAGTCTTTAATGTGTCATTCTTGTGTCTTAAAATTTATGGTAATTTTGTTTTATTGACTGTGCCTGTTATTTGAGTAGCTTACTTGCATCATGTAAGCAGTATTAAAATGGAAGGCCAAGTGTACTTGATTACTCTACACAAGCAGCTATATTGAGAGTGAGAATCTCAGTTATGTGAAAACAAGTTATAAAGAAGATAAATCATATCAAATTATTTTGCTTAAGACAAATGTATTGGATTCAGCATTTTACTAAATCCATGAATTGATATTTAAGTAATTAAACTTTTTTCTTCCAAAAGAAGTGATTAATTGTGTTGATGATGTAGTGTCAAGTCAACAGGATAAGTTAATTTGCAGAGGCAAAAAAAATTAAATTGAGTTTCCTGCTAAGAATATTTACATTTAAATGCATTCTGAAATCCCATCACCATGGATGGGTTGAGTTTCTAAAAATTTTAGACACTGGGCAAAAAAAAAACCTAATGAAAGAAAGAGAAAATGATACCTGCACTTAAGTAGCCGTTAGTTGAACTGAAGATATTGAATAACATAACTTCATGTCTGGTTTGGAAAAGACTAGAAAATTACTAGTTATGCAGAAGAAATGGAATATTACAGAGCAAGGGTAGTCAGAGAAGGCTTATAGAGGATGTGTTAAAAGTAGAATTGAGAATTTGGTTTCAATTGACAAAATCCAATATGAATATATTATGCATAAACTAGAATTTATAGAAGACACAAGTGATCAAAAGGACAATGGAGATGACAAAATTGACAGGTACACAAATATCTTTAGAACCCTTTCCCTTCTTGTTCTCATCTCTATTTCCATTGATTTCTCAGCTTAAGGTCTTTCAATTCATCTCCAGTGGAGGATCAGAGGAGTCATTGACATAAATCTTTTCAGCAGGTAGATTAGGGTGGAACAAAGCTAGACAGAGTACATTGAAAATAGAAAATCACAAAAGGGTGCACCAAACCAACAAAAGTGTGTGAAGAGGCAAGAAAGCATACCTCAAATTTCATTACATGGCAGAACCCCCTTCCTTCACCATCCAGCTATCTGAAGGAGAAACTGAATGATAGAACCCACACTCAAAAAACAGAAAAGAAGAAGTCATTAAATACAACACAGAAGGCACAGTTAGTGAGATAGAAAAAAAATACCAATTTTAATGTATATTTACAGTAGCCAAGGTCAAAAGAAAGATCACCAAATATAGGTCTAGTTATAAGAAGCATCAAAGAAAATGCAGAAAAGTTCAGGGATTAAATAGTCTTTTATAGCAGATCAGAGGCAATTAAAGTCAAATTGAAAAGAGATTAAGAAATAAGTGAATTAAGAGAAAATGGAACTTCATCTTCCAGCAATGATGGAACAATTAGTACCTGACCAGCCCTACCATCATTAAACAGTGGTGTGCTGGTAATGTTTAACAATCAGTTCTTCAATTAAAAAAAAAAGTCTTGATTTGTAACATTTGTCTTTTTTCATGATATACATATTCCCCGTTGGGTTGATTTTGACCTACCAATGATTTAAAAACTGTCTGGCAATATTCCTAAAATTTTTAAAGTTGCTTCTCACAAGCTGAAATGAGCTGGCTCCAGCACATCATAAATTGCTACAAAACTAAGGAAAATATTAAAAGAAATTATTTTTAGCCCTTGGAAAAAAGAGAAGCTCACAAGGTGAGAACCATGTGTACCACCTACTACCTCACCCTGCTTTCCACCTGTGGACAATTTCCCAAACAAGTGGAGCTGGAGCTGGTGTCCAGTATATACAGCACTCTGCCTGAGCTAAGTTACATATCAATTTGGAGATGCAGAAGAGGATGGAATCTGAAGGGCACCATAGTTAATAGGAGGTACCTGTGCATAAGGGAGGTCTAGAACCTAATGTGGGCCTCCCCACCCGTGAGTCCTTGGCTAAGGGCTGAACTGCTATTGTGCAAGAAAAGACTACAGGAGTCTTACAAGAAAGTAATTGCTATGGGGCTGAGAGCAGAACAGGTATCTTAGAAGTCAAGCAGAAGTAGGAGACTAATATTAGAGTTCTAGACCAGCCAGATCTAGACTGACTTGGCATTCTGTTAACACCTCATTAGTACTCAGCAGACAGCTGACACTTCAGAAAGGACATACACTAGCCATTAGCCATAAGGAATGATGTCTTTCAAATGCTAAAAGAAAAAGATAAAAACAATAATCAGCCCAGAATTCTGTATCCAGCCAGCAAATATTTCCTTTCAAGATGGGAATAAAATGAAGACATTTTATTTTAAATGAACCTCTGAGATAATCTGTTGCCTACAGACTAGCATTCAAGAAATGCTAAAGAATAGTCTAGATGAGAACCCATATCTACAGAAAAATGAAGAAATGAAAATAAGTATGTGAGTAAATGTGAGAAAATTTTCTTTTCTTAATTTTTTTAAACAACTTATTGATTAAAGCAAAAAGCAACAATTTTATAAGGTGTAGCTCTAACACACATACAACTAAAATATTAGGGCAAGGGGTGTATATTCATTCTAACAACTTCTATTTAATATCCTTCTAGGGGCTGAAGCAGTAACATGCAAGAAAAAATTAAAAGGAGTAAATACTGGAAGAAAAAGGAGTAAATCTGGTTTTATTTGTAGACAGCATGACTAGTTACATGGGAAATCATAAGAACTCTACACATAAAAATACCTAGACTCAATAAATAAAATTTGCAAGGTCACAGGATACAAGGTCAATGAACAAAAATTAATTTCATTTCTATGTACTAGAAAAAACAACTGGAAATTAAAAGTTTCAAAAGACAGTATATATAATAGCATTATAAAATATGAAATTCTTTTTTTTCCATAAGCTATTGGGGTACAAGTGGCATTTGGTTACATTAGTAAGTTCTTTAGTGGTGATTTGTGAGATTTTGGTGCACCCATCACCTGAGTTGCATACACTACACCACATTTGTAGTCTTTTATCCCTCGCCCCTCTCCCACTCTTCCCCTCATGTCCACAAAGTCTAGTCCATCATTCTTATGCCTTTGTGTCCTTATAGCTTAGCTCCCACATATCAGTGAAAATGTACTATGTTTGGTTTTCCATTCCTGAGTTACTTCACTTAGAATAATAGTCTCCAACCTCATACAGGTCACTGCAAATGCTGTTAATTCATTCCTTTTTACGACTGAGTAGTATTCCTTCATATATATATATATATATGTTTTGCAGTTTTCCATGTAGAGGTCTTTTGACTCTCTGGTTAGGTATAATCTAAGTTATTGTTTGTTTGTTTGTTTTTTGGCAGCTATTGTAAAAGGGGTTGAGTTCTTGATGTGATTCTCTGGTTGGTTGCTGTTGGTGTATAGAAGAGCTACTGATTTGTGTTCATCAGTCTTGTATCTGGAAACTTTACTGAATTCTTTTATCAGTTCTATGAGCTTTCTGGAGGAGTCTTTAGGGTTTTCAAGGTAAATGATCATATTGTCAGCCAACAGTAAGAGTTTGAATTTCTCTTTAACAATTTGGATGCCCTTTATTTTCTTCTCTTGTCTGATTGCTCTGGCTAGGACTTCCAGTACCATGTTGAAGAGGAGTAGTGAGAGTGGGCATCCTTGTCTTGTTCCAGTTCTTAGAGAGAATACTTTCAACTTTTCCCCATTCAGTATTATGTTGGCTGTGGGTTTGTCATAGATGGCTTTTATTACATTAAGGTATGTCCCTTGTGTGCCAATTTCCCTAAGAGGAAGAGATGCTGGATTTTGTCAAATGCTTTTTCTGCATCTATTGAGATGATAATTTTTTGTTTTTAATTCTGTTTATGTGGTGTATCATATTCATTAACTTGTGTATGTTAAACCATCACTGAAACCCACCTATCATGGTGGATTATCTTTTTGATATGTTATTGGATTCGGTTAGCTAGTATTTTGTTAAGGTTTTGCAACTAATTTATGAGAGATTTTGGTGTACAGTTTCCTTCTTTGGTTATGTCCTGTCCTAGTTTCGGTATTAGGGCAATACTGGCTTCATGGAACAATTTAGGGAGAGTTCCTTCCTTCTCAGGGTTTTGGAATAGTGTCAAAAGGATTGGTACCAATTCTTCCTTGAATGTCTAGTAAAATTCTGCTGTGAATTCATCTGGTCCTTGACTTTTATTTGTTGGTAATTTGTTTTTGTTTTTGTTTTTTGAGATGGAGTCTCGCTCTGTCACCCAGGCTGGAGTGCAGTGGCGTGATCTTGGCTCACTGCAAGCTCTGCCTCCCTGGTGCATGCCATTCTCCTGCCTCAGCCTCCCAAGTAGCTTGGACTACAGGCACCCGCCACTGCACCTGGCTAATTTTTTGTATTTTTTAGTAGAGATGGGGTTTCACCATGGTCTCGATCTCCTGACCTTGTGATCTGCCCACCTCAGCCTCCCAAAGTGCTGGGATTGCAGGCATGAGCCACCATGCCCAGCTATTTGTTGGTAATTTTTAAATTACCATTTCAATGTCACTGCTTGTTATTGGGCTATTCAGGATATCTAATTCTTCCTGATTTAAGCTAGGAGGGTTGTATTTTTCCAGGAATTTATCCACTTCTTCTAGGTTTTCTAGTTTATGTGCATAAAGGTGTTCACAGTAGCCTTGAATGATCTTTCGTGTTTCAGAGGTGTCAGTTGTAATATCTCCTGTTTCGTTTCTTAGTGGGGTTATTTGGATTTTCTCTCTTCTTTTCTTCCTTAATCTTGCAAATGGTCTATCAATTTTATTTATCTTTTCAAGGAATCAGCTTTTGGTTTCATTTATCCTTTGTATTTTTTTTGTTTGTTTTAATTTCACTTAGTTCTGCTCTGATCTTGGTTATTCCCTTTCTTCCACTGGGTTTTGAGTTTAGTTTGTTCTTGTTTCTCTAATTCCTTGAGGTGCGACCTTAGAATGTCAGTTTGCACTCTTTCAGACTTTTTGATGTAGGTGTTCAGGGCTATGAACTTTCCTCTTAGCACCGCCTTTGCTGTATCCCAGAGGTTTGGATATGTTGTGTCATTATTGTCATTAAGTTCAAATAATTTTTAAATTTCCATCTTCATTTTATTTTTGACCCAATGTTCATTCATAAGCAGGTTATTTAATGTCCATGTATTTGTGTGGTTTTGAAGGTTCCTACTGGAGTTGATTTCCAGTTTTTTTCCACTGTGCTCTGAGACAGTGCTTGCTATAATTTCAATTTTCTTAAATTTATTAAGGCTTGTTTTGTGATTTATCATATGGTCTATCCTGGAGAAAGTTCCATGTGCTGTTGAATAGAATATGTATTACGTGATTGTTGGATGAAATGTTTGGTATATATCTGTTAAGTCCGTTTGTTCCAGTATATAGTTTAAATCCATTTTTTCTTTGTTGACTTTCTGTCTTGATGACCTGTCTAGTGCTATCAGTGGAGTATTAAAGTCCCCCGCTAGTATTGTGTTGCTCTCTATCTCATTTCTTAGGTCCATTAGCAATTGTTTTATAAACTTGGGAGCTCCAGTGTTAGGTGCATATATGTTTAGGACTGCACATTTTCCTATTGGACAAGGTCTTTTATTAGTATATAATATCATTTTTTATCTCTTTTAACTGTTGTTGCTGCTTTAAAGTTTGTTTTGTCTGATATAAGAATAGTCACTCCTGTTCACTTTTGATGTCCTTTTGCATGAAACGTCTTTTTCCACCACTTTACTTTCAGTTTATGTGTGTTCTTATGTGTTAGGTGAGTCTCCTGAAGGCATCAGGTAGTTGGTTGGTGAGTTCTTATCTATTCTGTGGTTCTGTAAGAGAGAGCATTTAGGCCATTTACATTCAATGTTAGTATTGAAATGTGAGGTACCATTAGATTCACCATGCTCTTTGTTGCCTATGTACTTTGATTTTTTTGTTTTCTGTTTTTGCTTTTTAACTTGTATTTTTATTTTATAAGTCCTGTGTGATATGCTTTAAAGAGGTTCTGTTGTGATGTATTTCCAGGATTTGTTTCGAGCTATAGAGTTCCTTTTAACAGTTCTTGTAGTGGTGGTTGGTAATGGCAAATTCTCTCAGCATTTCTTTGTCTGAAAAATACTGTATCTTTCCTTCATAATGCTTAGTTTTGCTGGATACAAAATTCTTGGCTGATAACTGTTTTGTTTGAGGAAGGTGAAGATAAGTCACCAATCCCTTCTGGCTTGTAGGATTTCTGCTGAGAAATCTGCTGTTAATCTGATAGGTTTTACACTTCTGTCTCACAGCTCTTAAGATTCTTTCCTTTGTCTTAACTTTGGATAACCTGATGATAATGTGTGTAGGCGATGATCTTTTTGCAATGAATTTCCCAGGTGTTCTTTGTGTTTCTTGTATTTGGATGTCTAGGTCTCTAGCAAGGCCAGGGAAGCTTTCATTGATTATTCCCCCAAATAAGCTTTCCAAACTTAGAATTCTCTTCCTCCTTAAGAACACTGATTATTCTTAGGTTTGGGCATTTAACATAGTCCCAGATTTCTTGGAGGCTTTGTTCATATTTTCTTATTCTTTTTTCTTTGTCTTTGTTGGGTTGGGTTAATTTGAAGACCTGTCTTCGAGCTCTGAATTTCTTTCTTCTACCTTTTCAATTCTATCGCTGAGACTTTCAGGAGCATTTCACATTTCTAAAAGTGCGTCCAGAGTTTCCTGAATTTTTGATTGTTTTTTCCTTAAGCTATCTATTTTCTTGAATATTTCTCCCTTCACTTCTTGTATCATTATTTGGATTTCCTAGTACTGGGCTTCGCCTTTCCCCAGTGTCTCCCTGATTAGCTTAATAACTAACCTCCTGAATTCTTTTTCAGGTAAATCAGGGATTTTTTTCTTGGTTTGGATCCATTGCTGGTAAATTAGTGTGATTTTTCGAGAATCATATTACCAGGGATGGTATTGTCATATTATCAGGGATGGTTTTGTCATATTACCAGGGATGGTTTTCTGGTTCCTTCTCGTTTGTGTAGGTTCTGTCAGAGGGAAGGTCTAGGGCTGAAGGCTATTGTTTAGATTCTTTTGCCTCACAGTACGTTCCCTTGATGTAGTACTCTCCCCCTTTTCCTATGGACGTGGCTTCCTGGGAGCTGAACTGCAGTGATTTTTGTGTCTCCTCTGGGTCTAGCCACCAGCGAGTTCACCCAGCTCTAGGCTGGTCCTGTGATGTGAATCATCTATGGTCTCTCAGCAGTGGATACCAGCACCTGTTCTGGTGGAGGTGGTGAGGGGTGCAATGGACTCCATGAGGGTCCTTAGCTTTGGTGGTTTAATGTTCTATTTTTGTGCAGGTTGGCCTCCTGCCAGGAGATGGCACTTTCCAGAGAGCATCAGTTGTAGTAATACGGAAAGGGACTGGCAGTGGGACGGGCCCTAGAACTCCCAAGATTATATGTCTTTTGTCTTCTACTACCAGGATGGGTAGGGAAGGACCCATTAGGTAGGGGCAGGGCTAGGCATATCTGATCTCAGATTCTCCTTGGGTGGGTCTTGCTGTAGCTGTTACGGGTGATGGGGGTGAGATGCCCAGGTCACTGCAGTTGTGTGCCTAGGAGCATTATGGCTGCTTCTGCTGAGTCATGCAGGTTGTCAGGGAAGTGGGGGAAAGCAGGCAGTCACAGGCCTCACCCAGCTCCTATGCAAAGTGAAGGGTCAATATCACTCCAACCAAACCCTACCCCAGCAGCCCTGAATCTGTTTCCAGGTGGAGGGTGAAACAGGCTTAAAAACTTACCCCAGGCTACGGGTCTCTCAGCTGCAAAAGAAAAGAGCCGCGTTCTTCCCATCCGCCTGTGG
>NW_012115044.1:5644465-5701057 GCF_000951035.1 Colobus angolensis palliatus
GAGGGTAGAACTTAAGTGTCCTCTCTTCAATTAAAAAAAAGATATAAAGAAAATGGTAACTATGTGAGATGATGAACATGTGAATTAGTTTGATTGTGATAATCATTTCACAAAGTTTACAGTTTTCAAAACGTCAAGTTGTACACCTTAAATATGTACAATTTTTATCTGTCAGTTATGCCTCAATAAGGCTTGAAAAAAGAGATGAAAAGGTAAGCCACAGACTGGGAGAAAATATTTGCAATACAAATATCTACCAAAAAATATGTGTCACAACATATTAAAGAAAATTCTTCTAACTCAATAATAAGATAAGCAAGCCAATTTATAAAAATGGGAGAAAAAACTTACCAGGCACTTCTCAATAGAAGATATGCAAATGACCAGTAAGCACACGAAAAGAGGCTCAACATCACTGGTCACCAGGGAAATGCAAATTAAGAGCCCAGCGAAATACTGTGTCATTTGAATGGAGAAAATTAACAACTGATAATGCTAAATGTAACATGGTTGTGGAACAATCGGGACTTTCATACATTACTGTTTGGAGTATAAAGTGGCACAGCCACTTTGAAAACCAGCTTAGCAACTTCTTAAAAAGTTAAACATATACAAAATATATGACCCAGTAATTCTATTCTTAAGTATTTTTCCAAGAGAAAAAAATATATATTGTATGTATATATATGTCCATGGAAACTCTTTTAGATGACTGTTTATAACAGCTTTATTGACAATTGCCAAAAAGCAGAAAAACCTCAAATGTCCATCAAAGGTGAAAGCATAAATACATTTTGTATTTATACAAAAAAAGATTCTATGCATTCATACAATAAAATGCTTCTCAGCAACAAAAAGAATGAACTACTGTGACATTCAGCCTGGAAGAATTTTTTTTTTAATTATGCTGGATGAAAGAAACTAGACATGAAAAGTACATACTGAATAATTTCAATTATATGAAGTTCTAGAACATGTAACATAAATCTAAAATGATAGGATCAGATCAGGTGTTTATTTGAGCAGGGGTTGGAGGGAATCCATTGTAAATGGACATGAAAGTTTTCTCTGGAGTGATGGAAATATTCTGTTTAATTGGGGTGGTGGTTGCCAGGGTACATAGATTACAAAACCTCATCAAATGTTACGCTCAAAATTGTACATTCATTTTATGTAAATTATGCCCCAATTAAGTTGATAATTAAGTTGATTTTTTTAAAGGGAACTGTAGTAAATAGTAAGCATAGCAATGCTATTTCTTAAGTATCATGTAGGGGTCAGACACAGGGCCGAGTGTTTGTTTTTATCACCACTCAATTCTTAGAGCATCCTTCAAGAGAGGCATTATTTTGAAAACTGAGATTGAGAGTGGTGAAGTAACTTACTCAAGGTCACACAGGAGGAAGCTGGCCTATAACACAGCACCGGGGAAGGACTGCATGAAGAGGCAGAAACTGAAGTTACTAGAGAGAGGCTTAGAGGGAAAAATTAAAATGTGTTTGCAGAGGCAAGTAAATGTGAAGAAAGGGATCCAAGTAGCTATGGGGACTTTATGTTTGATTTGCTTGGTCTTCTTGATGGAGGAGATGGTGAGACCACCTGTTAGAGGAGGGCTGGAGCGTGAGGGGAAATCTGGAATGGCCCAAACAGAAATAATAAAGAATTGTGGGGCAGCAAGAAGGACCTTCTCTGGGGTGGGAAAAAAATTAAGCATGAAGTGGACAATGTCTGTACAACTCTGCCATGTTTTCTGGCAGGTTCTGCTAACTACGAACAGCAGTGATGAGAATAATGCGGGGGCACACCCTGGGTGCCAGTGTGTGAATCTGCCCCAGGCAGGCATGACCCAAAGGCCTCTGGGAGTGGGTTAGTAAAGCTTTCCTAGTTGAAGTAAAAAAAAATCTAGTATCTTATCTGTCCCAGCTGAGGAGAAAATTGGCAATCCTCTCTCTCTTTTTTAATTATCATATTTGACTTACTATGATTCTGTCAGACTACTAAATTGGAAATGGAATAAAATATAGTAGAGTAGAAATTTTGGCTGAGCCAATTAAAATATTCCGTAGGGAGTCTTTCCTGTCCAAGCAACATTATGAACCTCTGAATAAATTGGGCCTGGGCCCTGGTTTGTTATTTTTAATTTGGACTAATGGAGTGGATATAAAAGACTGAAATGTGGAGCATATTCAGTCACTCGCATCCCGATCAAACTCTAGTGTGTCAAAAATTGACAATACCTTCACCATCTCGATTTCCCTTATTACTGCCAGTATGTGACCTGCACCCATCCTTCCCAGACTTGAAACCAGAGAGGTATTTATTAATTTATTTTTAATAACTTGTATCGCATATATTTAAGGTATACAGCATGTTACAAGATACATATATATAGTAAAATGGCTACAACAGTGGAATAAATTAACATCATTATCTCACATTATTACTCATTTTACCCCCCATGGCAAGAGCAGCTATAGTTTACCATGGAGGTATTTCGACCTCGGAACTATGCACCTTCACCCCTTGGCAGCCATCCCTTTCTCCCATTTCTCTGTGAAGACCTGACACCACACATAGGTAATAGGTCCTATATACAGGAATGTTTCTATAGTCAAATATGTTTGGGGAACATTGTGTTAAAGTCTTTGCTGCAGAACCTCCCAGAGATTTTAATATGCTCGTGTGCACCATGAATTTCTAAGGGTGAGATAAAAGGTTTGATCATGGAACCCCTGTGATTGTAGCATTACCTGAAATTCACCCTGAGAAACATTGGCCCAAATTGCAGTAACTGCCCCCAGCCATCCTGTCTGCCTTAGTCTCTCTTGTTCCAATCCATCTTGAGTACCACTGTGGGGAATTATCTCAAACCTCATTTTCCTTGAGCTAGTCCTCAGCTGTAGAAGTTTTGGTGACTGCACAGACTACCTATTATGCCACATCTAATCCCTTCCTCTAGCCCCCCTCATTGTGACCTGCAAAGCTCCCCTTAATCAAAAATGAGAAACCTGCTCTACCTTACCACCACCAGCAGCAGCAGCAGCCACACAACTAGTAAAGATGACAGCCACACAACTTTCCCTGCTATCAGTGGCAAAGAAATTACTGTTTCCAGAATGCATGCAGCTTCAGAGGTTCCATGTTAAGAGGACTCAACATGGATAAACACAAAGGACAAGAGAAAAAAGCCTGCATGATCCCCTACTTTTGGAGGAAGAAGAAAACTAAAAATCAGGTATATCCAAAGATTGTTGTCCTGATTCTAAATTCTGTGGATTATACAGAAGCTAGCAGGTAAGAAATGGGTCAGAGTTGGGACTGATGGGAATCACTTGCCAAAATCTTCTGAACTGGCTTTGGTTTACAAACAGCCAAGAGAAGACTTTCTCTCCTTAACTATGTTACTTTATTCAAGAGTAAAACCGTTACCCTCCTACCTTGGATAACTAAAGCTAGGTAAGTTTCCACAGTTGAGTCTTGGGGGCACCACTAGTAGGCTAATGTGGTCCCCTCAAAGAAAGGAAGACTTTTTAAAACTCCTTCACTCCCAAATATTTTGACTTAAAGTTATTTGAATATGTCAGGTCAGAATGTGGTTTGGACCTCAATTATCTAGATAATCAAGTGTGTAGACAGGTTCTTGGTTTCAAGAGCGGAGACTGGAATAAAAAGAGCCTGTTTCTTTAAGCCTTTTACAAAGGCTTTCTAAAGCCCTCTCCTGTTTTGTTGAGTTGTTTTTTAAAGAGAGAAAGACATGTTGATGAATGAGTCGGGCTCTACAGGATCCCAGGAGAGGAAGGAGGGGCTTGCGGGAGAGGGAGGGGTGAGTGGCTTTTTCTTCTGCTTCTCAGAGGTTCCAAAGCCTCCAGTCCTTCCTGATTACTCTCCAAGATGTTGCACTTACTGTCTGAATTGACTTCATGCCAAGAAAACCCTTCTTTTAAGCCTTGGATAGTTATAAGCTGTGGGGTAAAAAGTAAACAAGAACAGAAAAGGGTGAAAGGCAGGGAGGGAAACAAAAAAGAAAGCTGAGGAAATGAGTATATTTGCAAGCTGGGGGATTTCTGCATCCTCTGGTGTGCTAGGCTCCATTGAAACAAATAAAAGGGATAACACTAATACAAAGTGTCCAGTCCAGAAAGGAATTTGCTTTTAGAAGGGAGATGTCCAAGTAGTGTTTCTGCCTCTGTTCTGAAAAATAGCAGGTCCTTAAAAAGAGGACAAGTGAGTGGATGTTTCCTGAAAATCAGCTGGAGACTGGAGCAGCCATAATACAGCTTTTGAGGGGCTTGTGGTTGCCATAGGAGCCTTTTCTCATGACTATGTGTAATCAGAGCTGTTAAATCTCTCATTCATGCTAGGAGAGTGGACAATGAAGCAATACTATATGATCCAAATGGCAGACTTCAGTGAGCAACAAGTACCCAGCAAAACAGGGAAACAAACGAGAATGTGTTTGGTAGACTGATTAATAATATTTGCTATTTTTAAAAAGATAAAATCAGCAGGGGAAACTGGCTGGAACAGGTTGGGCTCTGTTCCAGTCACCCCTCCTCCTCGCAATAACAGGATGTCCTTCAAGTTTTAGCCAGGTGTGTCATGTGACCCCAAGGTATGTAACCCGGGGCAGGCTACCTTTTGAGGGCCCCTCATCTGTGGTGCAAGTGAGGCATGTGCAGATGAGACTCTATCCACCCCAGGAAGCTTTCTGAACCTTGGGGGACTGGCTCACAATGAATTCTGGGCTTCTGTTGCCCCTTGTTGCCTATCTGTAAGTGAAAATCCACCTCATCTACTTACTGCATATGAGTGTGCTCTGTCTCACTGGGCTCAGACAAGTTGGTAATCAGTGCACAGTGAAGCTGCTTTACAGAAACTAGAATAGAGTTTCTTATACTTGTGCTAGAGTTCAGTGTGCTCTGGAACAGTTAGCATTGCTACAAAAATACCATGTAACAAACCAGCTCAAAACTCAGTGATTGAAAACATCAGTGACCGATAGGTCCGTCGGGTTTTGTCTCATCTAGGCTGGACTCAGCTAAGAAGCTCTGCTTCAGGTTAGGATGGGTGGAACAGCTCTACTTCTTAGAATAGGACTGAGAGACAGCCAGGTGGCACTGCTACACTTTTCTCTGGTTTGGACCATCAATCTAGCTCAGGGAAGAGATATGAGTTGATTCAAGGCTACCCAGAGAACTGTACTGCACCTTCCTATACTGAATATTCTACTCTTGGCACTGACAGACATGGAAGAGAGGGCATGCCTCAGTGTACAAGCACAGTTCAAGTCCTTGCTAGAATTGTCTCTACTAACATCTCATTGGAAAAAGCAAGTCAAAGTGCCAAGCCCAAATTCAAGAGATAGGACAGTACACTTCACCTTTTTGAGAGACAAACTGTCAAGTTACATGACAAAGGCTGTAGATATAGGAAGGAGTGAAGAATGGGGGTGAATAGTTCCACCTATCATAATGGACCATTATCTCTTCAATTTTTATGGCCCCTAAAGGTCTTCTCTAGACATCACTGGTTCTTCAACAGTTAGTACCCAGGTAGTGCGAAGGTATCCCTTAGGGGCTTAGTTTCCTTATCTGTGAAATAAGAATGATATTTTCTCTGCCTATCTCATAGAGTTGGTGTAGATGCCAAGTGAGATAATGGACAAGAAAGTCCTTAGATAGTGATAAAGTATTATACAGAGCAAGTTATTATTACAGTTATTACCAGAGGACCATACTCTTGTACATACTGGACTTGTGAACCATAAGTTCCCTGTTGCAACTGTCCAACTCTGCCATTGTAGCACAAAAGCAGCTATGGACTATATGTAGATATAGGCATGGCTATGTTCTACTATAACTTTTTACTATACACACACGAAAAAAGGCGGCTGGTCCAAGGCTGCCTTTTTATGCCATAGTTTGCCAACCATGGTATATATCCTTGAATTTCAGGAAATCGATATTAAGATGGCTTTTTATCTAAGATGCTTGAGTAAAGACGTTTTCAGGATTCCCTACCTCCCTGATTAACTCATCATAACAACCATCACCACTAAAAATTTATCATATTGTAAAGTTCCTCACTCTGCACTGAAGTCCATGTTCCTTTGTTTTGCATGGGGAATAGTTTGTTACATACCAGATAACTTGTGCATTATAAGTACTTCATAAAGCTAAGGTTATGTGAGGATTGCCCAGATTTGAGAAGAGAAAGAAAACTTTTACCATTTCCCCTGGGCCACTGGAAAGTCACTGACTTCCTCCTTTCACGTTATAAGCTCCTGTGCAATCCTATTTTGCAGAGACAGCAGGAAAAACAAAAATATGGGAGTTGGGACATATTTTACAGCCCCTGTTAAAGGAGTGGTCCCTTCATTTCTCCTGAAGAAAGAGCTCCTGCCACTGAGAACCTTCTACAACCCTCTTTGCTGTTTCAGAATTGTCTTTGAATTTTCATTCCCTGTCAGCCAGAGCAGTTGGCAGTGACAGCTGAGCTACTCTCCATTATGATCAGGTAGAAGCCTAGCTCAGCCAGCACTCTTGGGAGACGAAGGTAGGGGAAGTTCTCTTACTTCTATGCTCTGGGAGATCAGTAGGCCTACCTTGAAGGTGAAAACAAAATGAAAAATAAGCTGGGGGAAAATCAAGAATAGTCACACAACCCCATGATTTTTACCTGAGCTCTTCATTAGGCATTCTGAAAAATCTACTTTGGAAGCAAAAACAGCTGTTGAAAAGATGACAGAGGCTGGCGCAACTGATTTGTTTCACTAAAAGCCTAACACAGAGAATTTTCCTTAGGAATCAGGCTGAGTCAGGATCCCTAAACAGACCTACTGTGAAATATTTCACTGTCTTCAAATGGTCTTCTCCATCTGAAATGAAGGTTTCAATAATAAGTAAATAACCTGCAACTGCCTAGCAAGTCAATGCAGGTAATTAGGACATTTGGGGTTATGAAGCTCATATCTTCCCACTTGGTTCATAGTTTAGAATACAGGCGGAACCCTGTATTGATTTTGTGCCATCTCATCCACAGAGCTGGAAGGGCTCTCAGGGTACATTAAACTCAACTCAGAAAACATGGGTACAACCTTTGCCATAACCTGGAGCCTTTTAAGGTCTGAGCTCCATTTAAAGTTGGCAGATACCCAGTTTTAAGAGATTGCTCTGAGAAGCAATCCATTGTAGTGCAGACCAGTTTCAAAGAGTTCATGTTCGAAGGGAAGAGTTCAGCTCTGAATGTAGATGTGCTGAGGAACTGCCTCCCAGAAAGCCAGAGTGCTGGGTGGAGCATTCACTTTGCCGGGATCCTACCACTGACAACACACATCTCCCAGATGACTGAACCAGTCTGACTAACTCATGCTGTGGCTTTGCAAGGTATCTCCTATCCATCCTTCTCTACCTATCCATCATTCTCTCTTCTCCTCCTCCTATTCATGACTTTCTAAATAATTGCTGCCTCCCTGCCACTACCTACTCTTCCTACAAATTCACCTCACACACTGGGCCCTCCTTAATCTTCCTATAGCTTGACTTTAGTTTTCAAAATCCGATTTTTTACACTGATATCTTTTACTGACCTACGTGAACCCTATGTTCCAGCAAATGGCGTTCCTCACTATTCCCCAAACTCATCTCACCCTTTCCTACTGCCTTCTTTCTTAGTGCTGTTTTCTCAATCTGGAATGTCCTACCCTGTATCTGCCCACTGAAGTATTTCAAAGCCTTATTTATATACTATTTATTCTAGAAAGGCAGTCAAAAATGGTACTCTGAAGTTCCTTAATCTCTGCATTCCAGTTGTATTCCTTTCATGTTAATCATATTCTCCCTTGTATTTTAAAAAATTGTCTTTTCTGCCTTTATAGAATGGAAGCAACTTTATCTCTAACCTGTCTTCTTCCTCTCAAAATAGAATTCATAATACATGTTCAGTTAATATGTGTCACTGGATTAACTGGTCAAATGAAAGACTTGAGGCTTACCTTCCTAAGGATCTCAAACATAAGAAGAAAATATTATGGGGAGTGGGGAGGAAATGTATACACATATATATTTTCCTGCTTCTTATTAAAAATTAGAAGAGGCATTGTATAGTAGTTTCACTAGGTTGATTACCAGATTGTTGACTGAATCAGATCCTGTAAGCCTAAGAGAAGTATGTTCAGTTTACTTTTCCCATAAAAGCAATCTTATAAAATTGGTTTCTGTTCTTAAATGAGGCCTAGTGTCCAACTTCTTTGTATGAATGATCAGAAGCATGCTCTTTAATCAATTTTAAATGGTACACCTGTACACTATATTGTATAAAGCTTTCTACAGTGTATGTAAATCAATTGAACAAGGCAACATGGCAGCCTATAAAATAAAATTTTATTTAATAAAGTCCATCATAAAGTTCTACTGTATGAAGTTTTCATCTCCTTTAAAATTTCTGATAAAATAGGCTGGGTGTGGTGGCTCACGCCTGTAATCCCAGCACTTTGGGAGGTCGAGGTGCATGGATCACAAGATCAAGAGATCAAGACCAATCTGGCCAACATAGTAAAATCCCGTCTCTATGAAAAATACAGAAATTAGCTGAGGGTGGTGGCACGCACCTGTAGTCCCAGCTACTCAGGAGGCTGAGGCAGGAGAATGGCTTGAATCCAGGAGGCAGAGGTTGCAGTGAGCTGATATTGCACCACTGCACTCCAGCCTGGGCGACAGAGCAAGATTCCACCTCAAAAAAAAAAAAAAAAAACGAAAAAAATATGATAAAGTAAGCAGCAGGTAAAGATACTTCTTTGACAGGGTCATGATTTCAGAAAAAATTCTTTAAGGAAATTTTGTAAGACATCTTTGGAAAACTTTGTAGAGGATTAAAGACTACAGTGACCTTTAGATAAACTAATGCAAAAATGTAGGTTTTGTTGCACTGATTTGCCCCTGACAGTTTCCCTACAGTGAGCATAGCTATTAGCCAGCAAGCTTAGATTTCCCTCAGCATGAAAGTGGAAAGTGTGCTGCCTTTTGATTAGTTGCCTCATCAGCACTAGTAATTTCCCCTGCTACCTGATAATAACATACTTGGCCAGGAACACTGCCCTGTCATTAAAATGAATCCATTCATTTATACCCTCATGATGGTGTCTTATTTTTCTCATTGAATAAAACATTTGGCCTAGGTTTCTTCCAATTTGATAGCCTGAAAGTCTATGATGCTCACAGCCATCTCCATGTAACCCCTCCACAATGCTACGCCTCAAGGCTGCACTTCATAACTGAGGGTAGTGTGTCTCCATGTTATTGATCTACAACTGACTTATATAGTACTCAAGGCTTTCTCCACAGTTATCATGTCTATGTCAGAGGTGATTAATATTGGTTACACAAGAAAACTCATTGCCTAGGTACTCATCCCCACCCCAAAGCCAATTAAATTAGAAAATAAAAAGCAGCCTGTGGATCACTCAAAACTCAAACCGATATTTTAAAAAGCACCTGAGGGAATTCAGGAATCTTAGGTTTTATACTCTACCTTGACAATAACATCCAGATATACAACTTTGGGCAGATTACTTTCTCCTAAAAGTTTTAGTTTCCTCGTATGTAATAGGAGAACAGTCTTTCCCATATCGAAAATGGTATGATTCTTCCACAAAGTACTAGCAAACAGGTCTCAACAATATACTAAAAGGATTATATACCATCACAAAATGTGATTTATTCCTGCAATGCAAGGATGGTTCACACACAAATACTAATCAGTATAATATCCCACACAAACAGAATAAAGGAAAAAAAAAGGAAAAAAACACATGAGCATCTCAATTGATGCAAAAAAAAAAGGGTTTTTACAAAACTCAACACCCCATTTTATGGTAAAAACTGAAGAAAACTATCTCATTATAACAAAGAGCATATATGAAAAGTCCATGCCAAATATCATGCTCAATGGTGAACAGATGAAAGCTTTTCCTCTAAGAACTGGAACAAGGCCAGAATTCCCACTTCCACCACTTCTATTCAACATTATACTGTCACTAAATTCCTGGAAGAAAGCTTCATGTTAGCAAGGCATTCAAGAAATCAAGGCCAAAACTCTAATTAAGAGAGAAAGGAAGAAGAGGCTGTATGGCAAAAGCAACTAACCAGAAATTTACATTCCAAATTGGAGGCATATCATGAGGGTTAGATTAGCAAGATGGTTAGTACCTCCTGTCAAGGCCTTACAAGTTGACTTTGGAGAGATTTTCATTTCTCCTTCACTCAGAACTAGGGATAAGTCTAAGATGCCTGATGTGTTCATGTAACCCTGGATATGAAAAATAAAGAAATGCAGAAGCTGGAGAGCCAGACCTGAAATAACCTGCATCTTTGTCTTGGCCTTTGTTCTCCCTCAATATCACAGGTCATCTTTGTCCTTCCACCTCAGATTTCCTAGTGCAAATCTTTCAGCTCAATCCCTGATTAAGGAAATGCAGTTGGGAGAAAAGGTAGAACTGAGCACCCACAGATGGAATGCACAATGGAAAAGTTTTCCACAACAAAGAATTACACGGAGAAGGCATTGGAAGACATGACCTGGACACACAGAAATATTTCTTTCATAAAAAGGATTTCACTGATTCTCTCTCCTTGCTTATTGCAGTAATGTTACTTCTCTAGTCTGTGTTAAACAGCCTAATGGTCCACTCTTAGTTGGCAATTTCTCTGACTCTGTCTAATTAATGCTTTCTAAGGATAGCCTTTTCAAGTGTAGCCAGTAAGGTAATAATAATAACATAGCAGTAATAATAATGGGTTTTTTGAACACTAACTATAAGCCTTTTGTCATGTGAGCTATTATTACATATTATTAATAGCCTCATTTTAATGGTGACTAAACTGAGGCACAGAAGCAATAAATAATTTTCCCAAAGTTACACTTTTAGTAATATGGGATTCAAATACAGACTTTTTAGAGTTCTTGCTCTAAACCACTGGATATACCAAGTTATTCTCATTGATTTTCATCTACCTTTGATAAATTTGTAGTTTCTGAGGGTGATCTCTGATCTAGAATGACCTCTTTTTAAAGACCCATATATTTTCAAAAGATATGTATGTGGGAAGCATAAATGTTAATTTTTCAACACTGCTTTACAGTACATAGTACAGTTATAAAGTAGAACAATGACTGAATCTTGTCTATAGGTCCACATAACCATAGCAGAAGACCATGATTTACTTTCATTTCCTTCAAACTCCCTTTTCTGTGTGGAGAAAAGTACATTTCAACCATCTCCAGAGAGAAAACCACATGTGCTGAACAAATAACAGGCTAGTCAAACTGTCTTCAGAGATTTTAAATACCAAGTTTTCTTGAATAACTGAAGCATACAGACATTGTGAAACCCATACCAATTCAGGGGAATTTCATTCCAATTATCATGCCCTGAAAAAAAAAAAACTAAGATTATGCCATGATCCATCACGTATAAAGTTTACTGAGAGGTACTTGACTATACCTATATTAGATTTTCTTTAAATCTTACTCTCATTTATGTACTCTGATTAAAATATTATATCTTATTTGATACATATAGCAGAGAAACACAATCTGTTGTTTTGGTTTTGGTTTTTTAGTTACCTACATCTATCAGGAGTGTGGCAGAGAAAACCAGCAAAGGCATCATACTATGTGGTTGTAGCTAGCTCTAATTGCTGGCTAAGAATTGAGAAAGAAAAATACAGAAATCATAAAGGAACAAGTAACTGTAAGAACTAAAGGTAGATTTAATAATGATTCAAAGGCCAGAAATGAAAAGTAGGCTTTCCTATAAAGAAGTTGATCAAGCAGTAAGTGTTTATCAAGTGCAGTTGCATTCTCCACAGTACATTAGGAGCTGAGAGTTACAGAGAAGACTACCTACTCCCTACTCAGGAAAAAATTTATATCTCTTAAACAGAACTGTCCAATAGAACTTTCTGCAATGATGAAAATATTCTGCATCTGTTCTGGCCAATATGTGAGATAAGAGTCACATGTAGCAATTTAAATTTAAATTTAAATTTAAACGAATTAAAATTAAATAAAATTAGAAACTCAGTTCCTTAGGCATGCATGCTAGCCACATTTCAAGTGCTTAGAGGCCACATGTGGCTCATGGCTACCATGTTAGATGTTAGACAGCATAAATATAGAACATTTCTCTCACCACAGAAAGTACTAATGAACAGCACTGCTCTGGATAATGTCAGAAAAGGAGGAAAGTGTAATGTCCTTATTTCTTTTAAATGTCAATTGTATGGGCTTCAGTAAATAAAACTTTAAGTTATTATGACAAGAAAAAAATGATAGGCAGGACTCTATTTAAGGAGGAATCTTATCAACTTAAGGCAAACTATATATATTTAACCACATACCTATAAACAGATGGATACTTGATCTTAAATTGGCTTTGAATTCATATGTGATTATAACACTGGTAAGCAATGTCTTTAGCAATTGAGAGTAAAATGTTAGGCACAAAAAAGTTTCCAGTGGAACAATTTTCTATGAGACGAAGTTAAATCCATTAAATTCTTGACTTTCTAGTCAAAGACGATCAGTGTGGGTTGATGTAGCAGACTCTTAGGAAAAAAATGAAATGCAGGATAGCAGAGATACCATTGAGGTGAATGATATTGCTCCAGCAAATTTCATGCTGAGATTTATTTCGTCTTCTAGGTAATGCATAACAAAGAAAGTCGAGTGTGGGCTTGTATCAGTGGGACCATTTAAACTGATGCATTAGAAGACTAGCAGCAGCTTTCACCTCATTCTAGCTGTGGGCCTATTGATGTTCTCATTAAGAACTAATATTCTCAGTGATTTGAAACTCATCATAAATATTTAAGTGGTATTACTTCTAAAATAAGAGCTTCTTCCTTGCCCTTCGTTCATGAAAGAGCTTCAACCCATTTGTGACTATGTTTCTAACGATGAATGTAACAGGTGTACCCACAATGGTATGCCCTCAATATTCATGTAGATCTGACATTTGCCCCATGAAAATGGAACATAGTAATTGTGCAGAGTGTATATGCCTTCAATTATCTTGTGTACACATCTAAATAAACGGTTTATGTATTTAAAACTGCCTTTTTGGTACCACCTTCAGAACTTCGATCTTCAATGATTTCAATCTGGAAAACACACAACGAGGCAATTTAGTTTATGAAAATTGGCTTCTTCACACATGATACAATTGATTTAATAACAATGATAATCATGTTAATTGAAGGAAAGAAAATAATTGAGCAAAACCACACTAAGTCCTGGCATTGTTTTAATCTGTTCGGAACTTTTGGATTTAACACCCCCTTTTATGGTAAAAACTGAAGAAAACTACCTCATCATAATAAAGACTATATATCAAAAGTCCATGGCAAATATCATGCTCAATGGTGAACAGATGAAAGCTTTTCCTTTAAGAACTGGTATAAAAGATTCCCACTTCCACCACTTCTATTCAGCATTATACTTTCACTAAATTCCTGGAAGAAAGCTTCATGTCAGGAAGGCTTTAAGCTTCTGGAACATTCTATTCTAGGCCCAGTTGGAATATCCTGGGTGAATACTACCCACTACAAGAAAGAAGATGTCTGTTCTGGTCATGGAGGTTAGCAAAAGACTGGCACAATGCCTAGCTCGAAATGACTGCCTTCCTTTTTCCATATTCTTCATTCAAGCTCCTCCTTTTCCTGGTATTTTTTGTGTTTTTTGTTTGTTTGTTTGTTTTGTTATCCTTTCTTTTCTTTAAAAAAAAGTTTGACATAGAAACAGTTCTTTTAATAACAGCCTTTCATGCTTTCTTCTGTTCACTGATCCACAGTAACCCTTAGAATAAACCCCTGAACCTCAGCTCTAGTAATACTCTAACCACAATCCATGTTGTTTTTATACCATGAGCCATTCATCCACTCCTGCTGCTATGGTTGTGGTTTCACTGTACTCAGTAAAGCTATCCTGTCAGTACCTCGCCCCAGTGAAGTACCTGTCATCTCCTTGTCTGCTGTCAGTGTTGGGCTCCTCTCAGTCATGGGTAATTGAATGTAAAAGGAACATCTGCAACAAAATAAGTCTGTCAAAGTAATTCTTCTGAAAAATTTAGGAGTTAGTCTGGCCTAGTTCTTGAGTGAAAAAGTTGAAAACTTGAGAGGTGTGAGTTGGTGACCTTCTGCCAGCCATGTGATAGAGAAGTAGGAAAACAATGAAGTCAGTTTGCAGGAGAAAAAAATAAAGTTCTGATAGTTTTTCAGTTCAAGCTACTATCTCCTCAGTCCCACCAATCACAAACCTCATGGACACATGCAAAGAAGCACATATCCTCCTTCAAAGATTGAGGGGTTTCTGACGTAGTCATCTCCATCTGCTATGGTTTGGATTTGGTTTCTTTGGCCCTACCAAGTCTCATGTTGAAATCTGATCCCTGATGTGGGAAGTGTTTGGGTCATGGGGAAATATCTCTCATGAATAACTTGTCTTCCTCCAGGTAATGAGCAAGTTCTTGCTCTATTAATTCCCATGAGAGATCACCCCCTCCCCAAAGCAAGTAACATCTTTCTGGTGAATGATGGAAGGGACAATACCGAGGAGACCCCCGACACAAAGAAAACAGGCTGCAGCACTAATTGAATGACTTCGGGTAAGTGGGATGCATATACCCAGATAAAGGATGGGACTGGGCTGCAGGCCCGATTTAGGGGAGTTACTGTCTCCTAAGACAGTGTAGGTTACAGGCCCCTCTTAATAAAAAGCAAAGGATACTTGACAGACCTTGGGTTAGAGGCCCAACTTGGAAGAGTGTAGAGGCCCTTCTAAGGTTTAGGGAGTTAAAGGCCCTTCTTGGTAAGTCCCTTTTGTCTAAGAATGGGTTTGACACTACAAGATGTTAACTGCTTTTCTCTTTGAATTAATCTGTCGTACACCCTTTGCTGGGGCTGTGGGTGACAGGATTAGGCAAGTACAGAATCATGGGACATGGGGAGCTTTTTCTTCCCTAAAAGGGGAAACTTGAGAGCTGATGGGACTGTTGGAAAAGATCCCTTCACAGCAGACAAGCGTCCGCCTGAACTTTTCAGTGTCACCTAAATGGGTGGGTCTTTCTCTGGCCTCCCAGAGCACTTGCCTTCCCCACCCTGCCTCAGGCAAACCCATCCTTTCTTCCTCTGTGCAAATCAGTTGAATGAATTGTAAAAATCACTGTTTATCTCCTCTTGAAAGTTTTGATTCATGGAAAGAAGGATTTGTGGGACTACTATTAAGCTGTAGTGAATTTGGTGTGCTTTGTGTGTCTTTCTGAATTGTTCCGTCATCAAGAGGGATACCTTGGGATAGAACACCGAATTAGGACACCTGTAAGCCTGATTTTTAAGATGGCCCAGCAAACTGGTCAGTTATAAACTTTGCTGCAGGTCCCTGAAAAAACTGGATGAGGTTTAACTCTTGTCTTGTATGTGAAAGAGCTTGACCTTATAACTATGGAGCTTGACCTTATAACTATGTGACCATGCTTTCTCTTTTCATAATGGTGGCCTGGGTTCAGGGTTCAATTTCCAGCTTAGAGGACGAGCCCTTTATCTTCTTCTGCCTGTGTATTTATATAATGTGTTGTGTGTGTGATGTGTATGTATGAAAGAGATTTAACTATTGACTTAAAAATAATAAAAGCTTAAATCAAATATTTTGTTAGAAAAGTAGAAAGTGTAATGCCTTTTAGTTCATGTGAGTTAAGTAATCTTTGGGAAATAAAGATAGTTTTAAAGGTTACTGGTGAAATAAAAATATCTTTAAAAATGTAAATATTTGCTCTAAATTATGGAGGTCATATATTAGGTTTGCTAAATGCTTCAAGGTCATAAACTGCTTCCTCAACTTTTGAAAATTGTTCAATTTACCTAATTTGGAGCATTAGAGCCTAGATAAGGCCCAGGGACATGGGATATGTGGAGTTAGCCACGCCCCCTAGCTATGCTAGAAAGTCAGACCTTATCTGCCCTTCTGTCTTGGTCCTAGGCTCCACACCTGGTATATAATTAAAATCCCTTACTAGCCAGGTTTTTCACCAAAAGTAAAAGTTGCTAAGAGAACATTGTAACATGTATTTGAGACTCCTGAAGAAACAGTTTTACATGCAAGGTGTGTTAAGAAAGTGAAATGTGTTTTTGGTAAACGATTATAAAAAGTCATGGGAATGTGGATTTTTTTTTCTTTTTCCTTTTTTTTTTTTTTTTTTTTTGCCTAAAGAGCTAAAGGATTGTTTTAAATTAGAATAAAGCAGCAATAAAGCTAGAGGCTTAAACAAGTTGTGGAAGGTTTGTAAAAAATTAATTGTAAAAGAAATTCTGTGTGAACATATTAGCTAAAGATAAAGGAGTATTATTCAGTCTTTCTGTATATTAAGCATTGGAATAACAACAGGTTTTTCTTAGAACAAAGACCTGCTTATGAACTGCTCTTTAACAAAATCTGTAAAGGGTTATAAAAGGTTTATGAAAATCTTATCTTATGGTCAACCTGATTAAGATTGAATACATTTACCTATAAAGTTTTATTAAGAATTGGTTTTAACATTAATAGTACACTAATGTAAAGGGTGAAATCAGGCTTATTTGGTGTAAAAAATCATACAAGAAGCATTGTCAAATATGAAATGCTGTTTGGTTTTCTTTGCACTATATTTGTATAAATGTGTTATTATATGTTCCAAAATTATGGAAAACTCCTGTAATCCTGATACGATTTAGTGTATGTTATTAATAATTATAATTGTTACATAAAATTGTTGTATGCCAGAGAGGTAACCAAATTCATTGGCCAATTGTGTTTTTAATTGTGGCTGTCCTAAGAAATTTTTTCATTTATAAAATATTGTCTCATTTTGGTCCACTTTAGAAGGTGGTTTTATAATCAACTGTAGGACTTTAAGAGGTGCACTTAAATGCAGGTTTTCTGATAACTTTGGAGATTGTGACATCAGAATAGAGGAAAAACTTTCAGACCTCTCATAGAGAGCTGGAATGTTCATGAATATCAAACAGAACAGGAGTTAACTGAATTGACTGAACCAATAGAAGACTAAGGTAATCTTTTTAACTTTTTGCTTAAAACGTTGCCAATCCTTTGTTTACTTTTTCAGGGTCTACAAAACTTCTTTTTTTCTTTTAAGCTATTTACAGATTTTAACAATTGAGTAAAGTATACTGCTGTGAACAAAATTTGGAGCATATTTGTTTCTCTCTGATTTCTCCAGAATTGGGCAACTATTTGTGAATATTCTTAATTTATGGCAATATAGTTATTTGCATGAGTGAAATAAAAATCTCTTTTCTTTTGCAACAGGACATAATTGAAGAAATTGGTTATTTTACCAAGGCTTTGACTGGAATGGCATGCTTTCCTGTAAGGAATCAAACCTGACTTGTAAAGCCAATAAAAACTCCTTGGGGAAATGCCTCATACCTTGTCAGCACAGTCCTTGTAGAGGATTTCTAACCTGTGGTATGTAAAGAATGTTAGTTTCTCATAGGCCCAGCAGCTCCAAGTTATCTTGGGACCCCAAGAAGAGAGGAATTTACTCAAGTCAATAGGTATTTGAGGGTAGAAACCCATGGCAGGCTCAGCTCTAAAAAAGTCTTATCTAAGATTCTTTCTATGGAGCAGAGTTCCATCAAAGTCAGTTTAAAAAGAGCTTATGTGAAAAAATAAGTCTTCTTATTGCACTTTATACAAATAATCAGGCCAAGTATAATAGGGCAAATCAGTCTTGCCATTATTTGTCTTTAGTAAAAATGGGGAACTAGAGAGAGAAAAGTTATGTTTCAAGAACTGTTGTACATTCGTTATTAAACGCTAGTCTCATCAATTGTTTTTAAGTTTGTTTCTGCAATTTAGGCTAACCTTGCTTACTCCTGTGAACCAACCAGTGATCTCTGAGTGCTACTCAAAAAAAAAAGAGGGGTGGTTAATGTAAAAATCTGGATCAGTATTCTAATCCCAGGCACACATTGGAATCATCTAGCAACCGACAAATATTGGTTTCAACATTTGCTCAGTTCATGGACTGTCTTCTAATTTAGTTTACTTGGAATAATTTTACTTATTTTGCTTTACTGTTGTGGAATATATTGCTGTTGTACACTTTGTGTAGGGATGGGGATAAGCTTACTCAATGTTTTATTAAACTAAACACTTACTAATCCTCCAGGTATCACCTTTTGTTAAACTCAGAGTTATGAATGGTCCTCGCCATACTGATGCTTTCTGACTGATCTCCTTTCTACCTTTAACACAAGAGACCCTCACAATTAAGCAGGAATATCATTGCCCCTATTCAGCCTGAAGAATTTACAGAAGATGGATCTTTGTCCCTCTGCAACCCTTAGGATTAAGGGTTCTCCTGTAAAAGGGAGTGGGGAAATGTCAAAGGTGTGTAAACCAGAGCAACTCTATCTTAAGTAGGGGCTGGGTAAAATGAGGCTGAGACCTACTGGGCTGCCTTCCCAGATGGTTAAGGTATTATAAGTCACAAGATGAGATAGGAGGTCAGCACAAGATACAGGTCATAAAGACTTTGCTGATAAAACAGGTTGCAGTAAAGAAGCTGTCTAAAACCCACCAAAACCAAAATGGCAAAGAGAATAACCTCTAGTCATCCTCACTGCTACACTCTCACCAGCACCATGACAGTTTACAAATGCCATGACAATGTCAGGAAGTTACCCTATATAACTTCTAAAAAGGGGAGGAATGAATAATCCACCCCTTGTTTAGCCTATCATCAAGAAATAGTCATAAAAATGGGCAACCAGCAGTCCTTGGGGCTGCTCTGTTTATGGAGTAGCCATTATTTTATTCCTTTATTTTCCTAATAAACTTGCTTTCACTTCACTGTATGAACTTGCCCTGAATTTTTTCTTGCATGAGATCCAAGAACCCTCTCTTGACACGTGGATCAGGACCCCTTTCCTGTAACTAAGTTTGTGATAATTTGTTATAGCAGCCGTAGGAAACTAAAACACCTCCATCTTTCTTAAATTCTCTCATTGGCTTTGTAATAATACATTTTGTTATTCTACTTCTATCTCCACAAACTCTTCTTCTTCGGCTTTTATTCACTCTCATTGTCCCGTATATCAGTAATTCCTAAATTCTGTTTTTCCTACCTCTTCTCCTGGCAATCTCATAAGCTTTCATAACCTCGACAACCACTTCTATTCATATGGTACCAAAATCTAAACTCGTGCCCCTGACCTCTCTCCCAACTGCCTAGTGTTCATTATCATCTGAGTAACCCACCATCCAAAACATCTGATATGTCCAAAACTGAACTCGTTGCTTTCTCCTCAAAGCTTGCTTCTCCTCCTCATTGTTCTGTTTCTTTACTCATACTGAAAAGGGAACAGTTCCCTTGTTCCTCGCGCAGGGTGTGTGATGGGGTGTGGCTCACTTCTTCCACGCCCCACTGCTCAAACCTCTAGGGGGAGCATACAGACAGGCAGGCTGTGGGGTTCCAACCCCATGGCAGTGTCTAGGGGCGAATGTTTACAGCTCCTGAAGCCCCAGTGGGTGGGTGTTACAGGGTGCTCTTTCAGTTTTGCTGTCTGTAGGCCGCTTGTGTTAGTCAACTCATTTAGACTCCCTGCCTTATCACAAGGACAGAGGGCTTTCTGTATCCTGTGGTTTATTGCCTTGGTGTACCAGAAGAATTGGATCACATGTGGGCTTGGAGAATGAGTGCAAGGTTTTATTGAGTGGAAGTAGCTCTCAGCAGAAGGGAGATGGAGCAGAAAGGTGGTTTTCCACTGGAGTCAGGCCACTCAGAGGTTGGGCTCTCCTCTGGCTACCCTGGTAAAACTCCTTGTTGTTCCACCAGTTGATGGCCTGAAGGTTGGCTGGTGCCTGTCAGTGTGCTCTTACACTGGTGCATTTCTCTTGACATCCAGCCCCTTGTGTCTTCTTCTGCTTGTGTGTTCCCCTCAACATCCAGTCACTTGTGTATGTGCCCCCTAGGGTCTCAGGGTGTTTAAAGGCACAGGATGGGGCAAGCCAAGGTGTTCTGGGGAAATACAACGTTTGGGCACAAAGGCAATAGTGCCTGTCCTCACCTAGGTCCATGGGCACAGGGCTGTGGGTGGAGTCATAGCCATGAACCTGACTTTCTCTACCCAGCACTTCCCTGTCCCCCTCCTGTATCAATATTACCATTCTTTCAGTTACCCAGGTTTCAAAACTCCAAATTACGTTTAATATCTCCTATTAAAAAACACTCAACCTTCCAATTATTTACCAAGTTCTGTGTGTTTCTTTCTTGCTTCCTCTTTACTATTCCAGATTTCAGCCAGGAATTATATCAGCCAGGTTTAAACAATAAAAACAGAAACTGATTACTTAAAATGGAGGAACTTAAATATAGAAGTGTACTGCACAGATGATAGAAGAACCAAGAAACCAAACAAGTGATAGAGAGGCAAACAAGAAATTAGTACAACAGTAAATACTACCTGTCCTACCCTGGAGAAAAAAAATAGAAGATAGGATTACCAAAGCTGGAGCCAAATTTATCACTGCTGCCAGAAGCATCACCTGAGGGACAGGGAGTGAAAGAGAATTACCCTGGCTTCTTTCTCCTCCCTCCATTCTTCCTCCAGAGCTTCTCATTGGCCATACCAGCAGGAAGCCAGCTGACACCCAATGTGGAGCCTGGGAAACACAGACTGCAATAATTAGCTCCCTTGTCATTAGGGGGAGACAGAGGTATGGATCTGAAAGCATTTAAGCAGTTGACTGACATACACCACAGTCCCACTCTTCATTCCTTTCACCTTGACTATTTGTAATAATCTTTAATTGATCTCCTTGCCTCATGTGTTTCTTCACACCATCCTATAACAATATTAACAAATTAATCTTCCTAAAGACTAATATAATTACATCACTTTCCTCTACAGAAATTTTAATAGTTCTCTATTACTTTCTGAAAAATTTTCTAATCCTTTAGCATAGTGTAGTAGATGATTACTATGATGGCTCCCAGGGAACCACACCTCTCAGTACTCATGTCCTTGTGTGATCTTCTTCTACATTGACTCTAGGCCTGACCAATTAATGGGACATAGAAAGCCTTGATGTGCATTTGACCATGGAGGCTTATTCTGTTGAAATGCTTGCTCTTGACATCCAGCCACTATATAAAGCATCTAAACTAGTCACATGAAAGACCCAAGTAGAGAGATAAAGGGGTTGTGGGGAAGGATGGAGTCATAGCCTCCCAGACATCTCTGTTAAACAAAAGATAAGTGAGTGAAACCATTTGGACATTGCCATCTACCCACAATCTGACTACAGCCATGTAAGAGATCCCAGTAAGACCTACAAAAGAACCACCCAGCTGAGCCCCAGACAACTCATAGAATCATAAGCAGGTAAAATGGTTGTCTTTTTAAACAACTAACTTTTGAGATGGTTTGTTACACAACAATAGAAAGCCAAAATTCTCCAGATCCTCCCACAATTGTGTAAGGTCTATTTCCTATAATACATCATTATTCTATAATATTTGTAATGGTTCTGCTTCTCTGGTCAAACTCTGACTGCTATCCCTGGCATTAAAAAAAATCTGCAATCAGACCACAGCCAGCCTTTCCCTGTTTATCTCTGACTACTGTCTTCAATTATCATTTACTCCAGCCAACCAAATCTTGGGTTCTCACACACGTTCTTTACTTTCTAGATCTACATCATCTTTACCCAGAAAGTACCCCCTTGCTAGTGTTCACATAAGTAATGATTTAATATCACCTCCTATAGGAAGTTTCACCAGATTCCACAAATAATCTCTCCTTTGAGACATCAATACATTTTATGATTGGTATGCACCTACCTTGGATAATTGTTAGATCCTTTGTAAAACTGGTAGCTCCATAAGGACCAGGCTGAGATTCTTAATGCAGCTTTTTCTCTCCTCAGCACTCAAAACAGTGTTTTATACAGTGTGTGTGCTCCTTAAATGTTTGTGAATTGACTGTTTGGCTCAAGTAAATATCAGTTAATTTTGAGCGATCACCAGGAAAAAGAAAATAAGTAATGTTTATCAGAATAAAAACATTGCTGGACACTGACAAGAGGCTCATAAAATACTTGTAATTTGAATGACATATTCATGTGATGTTATATAAACTTTATATTTCAGGAAACATATTTTTCTTAAACATTCTGTAGCTCCCAAAATGTTTGACGATTTGAAGTTATAATTACCAATTACCTTTCCTCCTTTTCCTAAAACTCAATTTCTTTCTTCCTTCCTTTGTATTACTTTCTTTTCCCAGTTCCTAATTCTTTCTTCTTACCCAAAGGCAAGGACCCTTTTTTAAGCAGGCTACATGCTGCCCAAACCCCCATGCCCAAGTCCATGGAGAGTAGGTGTCATGACAATTATATTGATTTGACCTCTTCTTTTCTATGTAGATTCATTTCTGTGCCCCAAACCAACAAAATGGCATGTTTCATTTTCAGAGTCCAACCCTTTGGGGAGTAATTTTAATTTAATCATTTAAAATGGTAAGAACAACCAAGTTCTTGGTTAGTGCAAAATATCTGGGGGATTGTTGCAAATATTTGGCAATATTCACTAAAGAGAGAGGAAAGTATATTAGGACAAATTGATTATAAATGAAAGCAATCTTCATGGAAAATTAAAAACTACAGTCTGACAATGAACTAGTACTCCATAGCACAGTAATTTCTAAGAGTGTCATTTAACAGAATTCATCTCTCAGAATGCCTTCTCTTTTTTTTTCTTTTTATTATTCTTCATTTTAAGAAAAAAAAATTGAGGCTTGTGCAAAATTCTAAATTATAAACCTGATTCATACTTCATATAATATAATGGAAAAAGCAAGTACTTTGAACTGAGACAACAGTTTGAATCCCAGTTTTACAAGGCATTTGCTGGGTAAGTTATTTCAACTCTGTCACTTTCCAAGTGTCCTCACTTGCAAAACAGGGATAACAACCCTTACTACACAGGGATATTGTGAGAGCTACTTATACTAACATAGGAAAAGCACACTGCCCAGCATGTTGCAGGTGATCAACTGCTGCAGAAATGGCAAGGTTTGGATTCTTAATGCATCTTTTTCCCCCACCAGCACTCAGGACAGGACCTTGAACATAGAGAATGTTCTATACCTTGCCTTTTCCAGAGGCCCTGTGGAGTAGTTTCCACTTTTACTTCCTTTCACTAAACTAGTTTTGCAGTTTTCTTTCCTTTTTTGAATTTTATTTAATTTTATTTTAAGTTCCGGGATACATGTGCAGGATGTGCAGGTTTGTTACATAGGTAAACGTGCGCCATGGTGGTTTGCTCCACCCATCAACCCATCACCTAGGTATTAAGCCCCCCACGCATTAGCTCTTTATCCTGATGCTCTCCTTCTCCCACACTGCCACAGGCCCCAGTGTGTGTTGTTCTCCTCCCTGTGTCCATGTGTTCTCATTTTTCAACTCCCACTTATAAGTGACAATATGCAGTGTTTGGTTTTCTGTTCCTGTGATAGAAAGCCAGTCAGAATGATGATTACTGAAAAGTCAAAAAAGAACAGATGCTGGTGAGGCTGTGGAGAAACAGGAACGCTTTTACATGGTTGGTGTCAATGTAAATTAGTTAAACCATTGTGGAAGACAATGCGGCAACTCCTCAAAGATCTAGAACAAGGAATACCATTTGATTGACTCAACAACCCCATTGCTGGGTATGTACCCAAAGGAATATAAATCATTCTGTTATAAAGATACATGCACGTGTATGTTCACTGCAGCATAATTTACAATAGCAAAGACATGGAATCAACCCAAATGCTCATCAATGATAGACTGGATAAAGAAAATGTGGTACATACACACCATGGTATACAATGCAGCCATGAAAAGAAACAAGGTCATATCCTTTGTGGAGACAAGGATGGAGCTGGAGGCCATTATCCTCAGAAGTTTTCTTACTTATATAATGACAAGACACAGTTCTTGAGGTTTGTGGATCATTAGTCCCTTTTAAACTCAACAAACCCTCACAGCAGTGCATACTTAGTGGGGCAGATAGGCATCAAAACCCTGGCCACAGTCTTGTTTTTGGAATAGAGAGAAATATTCAAGGCCCAGGGTTCCTGATCTCAAGGAATTGATCATCTATGGACACTGCGTATGCCTATGGAACCACACCAAAAACAAACAAAAAAAAACATCCATACAGTTTAGAGCTTTTTTATAATTTGTGAACTTTCATATCAAACTCTATTCTATCTCCTTCAAAGCTCTGATCGTCTGTGAGATAGGCAGGACAGGTGTTCGTATGCCAATCATAAAACTGAGGAAACATGCTCAGAAAGGCTGAGCAAGTGGCCAAGACCACGTACGTGCTTAGTGGCAGCACTCAGGCTAAAATCTGGGGCCCCAGTCTTCTTCCCAACAGACACTCATCTTCCTGTGCTTCCTTCCCCCACCCTCTAACTTCTTTCTTAACATCTTTAAAATATCTTAAAATAAGAGATCTTCAAATTATTTGTTTATTTAAAAGCATTTACTGAGTTCCTATCTTGTGCAAGATTATGTGCTGGATACAGAGATGGCTACAAGAAGCCACAATACCTGTAGAGAGAGGCAGTATCATGGAAGAGGAAGAGGAGAATATTTTCTTTTATGAAAGTTTAGAAAGTCTTCAGGAAAAACATAGCTTTCAAGTGGGCCTTAGAAGAGTAGTTTGAAGAGCAGGTAAGTGACCTCAGGTTATTGACTCAGATCTGCAAGAAATATAGCTCAATTTTTTAATACTTTAACTCAATTTTTTATTCTGTGCACCCTTTCCACATGGTGACAGTAATCTATTTTCTGTCAGTTTGTATAATCTCAATCCATTCAGGGCGTGATGATTAATTTTAATGTGCCAACTTGGCTGGGCCATGACATGCCCACATATTTGATTCAACATTATTTTAGGTGTGTCTGTGAGGGTGTATCTGGATGAGATTAACATTAGAATCAGTAGACTGAGTAAAGCAGATTGCCGTCCCCAACGTGGGCAGTCCTTATGCAATATATTGAAAGCCTGAATAGAATAAAAAACTGCGTAAGAAATAATTCTCTCTCTCTGTCTATCTTCAAGCAGAGGCATTGGTCTTCTCCTGCCTTCAGACTCAGGCTCAGACTGGAATTTACACCATTGAGTCTTCTAGTTCTCAAGCCTTTGGACTGAGACTGGAACTTTACTATCAACTCTGCTAGGTCTCTAACTTGCCAGCTGCAGATCTTGGACTTCTCTGACTCCACAACCATGGGGAGTAAATCTCTCTCTATATAGTAAATCTCTCTTTCTCTCTCTATATATATATGTATATATATATATATACACACACACACACATATGCACCTATGTGGTTTAGGCCAGCTGCTCAGCCTTTCTGAGCATACTTCTTCAGTTTTATGATTGGAGTACAAATACCCTTCCTGTCTATCTCAAAGGTATTGGGGAACTTTGAAGGAGATAGAATATAGAATAGAGATTGATATGAAAGCACACAGAAAAAGTATAAATATATATGTATATATATATAAAGGAATTTACTATTTTCCACTTTTCTTTCTTTTTTAAACTTAACTTAATTTTCAATTCGGGGATACATGTGAAGGACATGCAGATTTGTTATATAGGTAAAGTGTGCCATCATGGTTTGCTACACCTATCAACCCATCACCTAGGTATTAAGCCCCACATACATTAGCTATTTATCCTGATGCTCTCCCTCCCTCCCCCACACTGCCACAGTCCCAAGTGTGTGTTGTTCCCCTCCCTGTGTCCATGTGTTCTCATTGTTCAGTTCCCACTTATAAGTGAGAACATGCGGTGTTTACTTTTCTGTTCCTGTGTTAGTTCATGCCAGTCAAGATTATTATTAAAAATTTTTAAAAAGTCAAGAAACAACAGATGCTGGCAAGGCTGTGGAGAAATAGGAACGCTTTTACACTGTTGGTGTCAATGTAAATTAGTTCAACCATTGTGGAACAGAGTGTGGCAATTCCTTAAAGATTTAGAACCAGAAATACCATTTGATTGACCCAACAATCCCATTTGATTTTATATTTTTATATATTATATTATGTATATTTATTTATCTATATATCAAAGAACCATGGAATATATGTATATTATATATATATATTTTTAATATATAATGTCTATTAATCTGGGTTCTGCTTCTCTGGAGAACTCAGATTAACACACAGGGCCTTCTCTCACCCTTCACGGATAGGGTATCTGTGTTCCCAGGGTCACTTAACTCCACGAGAGGGAAGGAGAAGACAATTGTTATCATTCCTTATGACCTCTGTGGCCACTAGCATATGAGGTACTCATATTCCTGGCAGGTGCCCTCCACTCATTATTCTTGCACAATACTATTGCACACTAATTGTCACTAATTGTTTAAATCATCACAGGTCCCATATTCGGTTCTTGCAGTGCTCTGAGGTATTTGGGAAGTATTTGACTGTTCTCTTGACCATCCAGACAACCGGGAAATTTAGCAAAACTGCATCAGACTCATCAGCCGAAACACCTGACACAGCCTCATCAATGTATTGCTCCCATGATTGGGAGACTCAGGAGCTCTACACAACTTTCGTCTTCTCAGGATCTGCCTGCAACATGAGACGCAGGTCACTTCCACCTCGGATCTCCAAAAGCAACTTAGTATTTCTATTGAGGAATGTTGAGTATTCCACAAGGCCTACTCCTTCCTAGCTTCCTTGAAACATGTTGTCTTCCTCAGTCTAGGGAAGTTCTCCATAGGCAAGAGCAGAAGTGGTGGAGCAGGAAAGACTAGTGAACACATATTCTTACTTATGCACAAAGCCTGGCTTTTGATCATCGAAAGTCAATAATTTGACTCACGTTCTCTGCAGATTTGGCTACTCAACACTTGTTTGTCTTCTGTGATAGCATTTTTCCCTCAATTGATAAACATTGCTGACCAAATAGAGAAAAAAACTGGGGGAGAAAAAATGAGATCAGATCAAGATACAGTTGGGTAATATTTAGCATTTTATCCTGCACAATGGGGTTCAGATATGCTGATATAGCAGTGGAGGAGGACCATCAAGGAAGCAATATGAGAGATATTGTGAAGGTAAAATTAACGGGATTCATTATCTCCAATTTTACTAAAACCTCTCTGCTCCTCAGGCTTTATTTCTGAAAATTAAATAAATCATTAAGCAACTTATCAAAATTGGCCATGTCTAAATAATGGAAAAATAGAAATGGATTCTATCCCAAACTTTCACATTTTCATTTTCTCCTCTCTTCATGTTTTACCATGCTTTGTGTGAGCTAAACAAACTTGCTTACTTAGCATCTGATATAGCTTGGATGTTTGTCCCTCCAAGTCTCGTGCTGAAATGTAACCTCCTATGTTGGAGGTGGGGCCTGGTGGGAGGTGTTAGCATCATGGAGGTGGATCCCTCATGAATGGCTTGGTGCCATCCCCATGGTAATGAGTGAGTTCTCACACTGGTAGTTCATGGCAGGTTGATTGTTTAAAAGAGTGCGGTGCCTCCCCTCCTCTCTTGCTCCCTCTCCTGCCATGTGACATGCTGACTCCCCTTTCCTTTTACCATGATTAAAAGCTTCCTGTGGCCCTCATCAGGAGCAGATGCCAGGCATCCTGTACAGCCTGCAGAACCAAGAACTAAAATAAACATCTTTTTAAAAATAAATTACCCAGTCTCAGGTATTCCTTTGTAGCAATGCAAACAGACTAATACAGCATCCTTCATGTGTTCCCAGACCTATGCCTCTGCATATGCCATTCCCCTAAAAACACCTGTCATAATGAGAATGGGCTTGCTTGGGTGGTACTTATTAGTCCCTGAGGCCTGGGCTGAAAGAAACGGGAGTTATTCCATCAAAGGCTATGCCTGGACATCTGGCTGAATGTCCCACATCAATGCTTAGAGGCAGAGCTCATCTCTTGCAAGTCAGACAAGAAGGAGAGATAAGTATGGTCTGGTCCATCAGGCAAAGTAGGAGTCAAGAACATCCATCCTTGCTGGGGGTTCCTGGAAGAGGATGGTCACTCACAGCAGCACCCCTAAATGATACTTGTGGGAGGGATGGCAAGATGCAAGGGAAATATCCAGTCTCCAGAAAAAGAAGCTATGCAGATTATCACCTCCTACAGGAAGTCTGGGATACCAGGTAGGATGAGAGATGTATGGAAGCCAGTACTTTGGATTAGATCTGCACTGGGACAGGGTATAGCTATAACTGGCAGCCTGCTAGAGTGCCCAGGACTAGCCCCTCTAACAGAAAGTTTGTCTGGTTAGTGTTCTGTCTCAATTCTAGACACCACTGGTTCAGGAAGAGGGATAGTCCTGAGCTTGGGGCTATATGGAACTGGAAAATTCCATGAGAAGAGACACAAAGCATAGAGTCAGGACAGCATAGTAAGCAGGTGACAAACAAATTTCACTAGATATAGACTTTATGAGGGCAGGAATTTTTGTCTGTTCAATGGGCTCCTAGATCCTTTGCATCTGTAACAGTTCCTGATCACAGGCACTCAATAAGCATTTATGGAAAGAATGAATGAAACCACAGTTCTGCCTTTATCCAGCTGTGTAACCCTGAGAAAAATATTTAGCTTCAGTTTTTCTTAGATTTGGGTTTTCTACAACATGTGTTGTTGTAGGCAGGATTTTGGCCCTCATGACTTGCATCTGCAGGTGCTACTTCCATTAATATATTATGTTACATGGCAGAAAGGGACTTTGAAGTTGTAGTGCAGGCTACAAAGAACTGACGTTAAGATAGGAAGATTAAGTTGGATTATGTGAATGGACTTAATCTAAGCACGTGTATCCTGAAAAGCATAGATCTTTCTCCAGTTCACAGCAGAAAGAGAAGTCAGAGGTGCTAAGGAACAAGGAGGATTTGATGTGTTATTATTGGCTTGAAGATAAAGACATGCCAAGGAAATGGTGGCCTCAGTCCTATAACCACAGGGAAGTGAAGTCTGCCAGGAACTTGAGTAAGTTTGGAAGTGGAGTCTTCCCCAGAGCCCAACAAACACCCCGATTTCTGCCTTGTGAGTCTCTGAGCAGCAGGTCCAATTGAGTTACTCTGTACTTAGGCTTCTGACCTACAGAAATGTGGTAGAATAAGTGAGTGTGCTTTAAGCCACAGGCTTCTGACCTACAGAAATGTGGTAGAATAAGTGAGTGTGCTTTAAGCCACCAAATTTGTGGGAATTTTCCATGGCAGCAATAGAAAAGCAACATAGATAGATAGATAGATAGATAGATAGATAGATAGATAGATAGATAGATAGATAATAGATAGATAGATATAGATAGATAGATAATAGATTTCAGAATATATAAAAATATATAATATTCTTAGTGTGTATGTATTATAAAGAAATTTCCAGCTCCCTCCTCAACCTTTTCTTAGTAGCCATTTCCTAGTCCTATTCACTTCATTAATTTTGTAATAAAATGCTCCCTGTGGACCTAATTTTGTATCAGTTCTTTAGACAAGCCCCTTTTGCTGAGATTAGAATCAACAGTGAAGGACTGTTTGGGTATGAAAAGACTTAGTCTGTCAAAGCAGGCTGTGTCTATTACATTTGGAAGAGACATGTCGTAACAGAGCAGTTTGGGAGAGGACTAGAATGCAGCTCCCACTTGGGCAGACAGAGAAGCGTGTGGAGTCTTGCATAGTGAACTTTTGCTCCAGAACTACTGCAGGAATAATTCAGGGAAACTGAGAGAACCCACAGACCCTCTGAAGGAAGTGGATTGCTCCTGTAGGACCCAGGAGACACCCTAAATACTGTGAATGCCCAAACTGTGGAAATGAGAAAGGGAGATCATCTGCCCCTGAACACACACCCTCACTGGGAAACCTGGAGGTCTACACCACTGGAGAAGACTCTGACCTTACCTGGAGCTGAGTCAATTTAGAGAGCCAAGTGAAATGGAGGGGTAGAGGAAGCAGTGGGAAAAGCCCTGTGGGCTTTCTGGGTTCCCAGGGAAGCCATTTCTGACTTGTTTCGCAGGGGTACCTGGGGAGGGCTGCTAGAAGAACTGGGAAAAGGCCACAGGGAGAAAAAAACCTCCAGTTGAGCTTTGTAACAATTCCAACTGAAAGAGAAGTTTCCTGGCCAGGACTTGGGGAAGGGTGTGAATCTAGCTTGCAGACTCCACGGCAAAGAAGCATGAAAGCCCTACTTGCTTTTGCAGCTGGGAGGCTTGTAGCTTACGGCAAGTTCCCAAACCTGCTCGCCCTCTGCCTGGAAACAGACGCAGTGCTGTTGTGGGGAGGCACGATGGGAGTGAGAGTGGCCTTCTGGGTTTTGTGCGACCTGGGTGAGGCCTGTGACTACTAACTTCTCTCCACTTCCCTGACAACCTGCATGCCACAGTAAAGGCAGCCATAATCCTCTTAGGAACATAACTCTATTGACCTGGACACCATCCCCCACCCCCCACAGCAGCTGCAGCAGACCCACCCAAGAATCTGAGCTTTAATATGCCTAGCCCTGCCACCATCTGATGGTTCTTTCCTACCCACCCTGGTAGCTGAAGACAAAGAGCATATATGCTCTTGGGAGTTCTAGGGCCCTGCCCACAACCTGATCCTCCCCATACTAACACAGCTGATATTCTATTTAAAGCACCACCTCCCAGCAGGAGGCCAACCAGCATAAAAATAGTCCATTAAACAACCAAACTAAGGGCCCTCACAGAATCCATTTCACCCCTCTGCCACTTCCACCAGAGCAGGTGCTGGTATCCATAGCCGAGAGACGCACAGATGGTTCAGATCACAGGACTCTGTGCAAACAATCCCCAATATCAGCCCAGAGCCTGGTAGACCTGCTGGGCAGCTAGATCCTGAAGAGGTATAATAATCACTACACCTCAGCTCTCAGGGAGTCACATGCCCAGGAAAACGGGGAGAGCACTACATCAAGGGAACACCCCATGGGACAAAAAAAATCTGAACAACAGCCTTGAGCCCTAGACCTTCCCTCTGACAGAGCCTACCCAAATGAGAAAAAGACAGAAAACCAACTCTGATAATATGACAAAACAAGGTTCTTTAACACCCCCAAGAAATCACACTAGCTCACCAGCAATGGATCCAAACCAAGATGAAATCCCTGATTTACATGAAAAAGAATTCAGAAGGTCAGATATTAAGCTAATCAAGGAGGCACCAGTCAAAGCCCAATATGAGGGAATAAAAAAAAAATGATACTGTAAATGAGGGGAGAAATCTTCAGTGAAATAGATAGCATAAATATAAAACAATCAAAACTTCAGGAAACAAAGGACACACTTATAGAAAAGCAAAATGCTCTAAAAAATCTCAGCAATAGAATTGAACAAGCAGAAGAAAGAACTTCAGAGCTTGAAGACAAGGTTTTCTAATTAACCCAATTAAACAGAGACAAAGAAAAAGGAATAAGCAAATATGAACAAAGCCTCTAAAAATCTAGGATTATGTTAAATTACTAAACCTAAGAATAATTGGTGTTCTCGAGGAAGAGAAATCTAATGTTTGGAAAAGTTTTTGGGGAATAACTGAGGAAAACTTCCCCAGCCTTGCTAGAGACCTAGGTATCTGAATCCATGAAGCTCAAAAAACACCTGGGAATTTCGTCACAAAAAGATCGTCGCCTAGGCGCATTGTCATCAGGTTATCTAAAGTTAAGACGAAGGAAGGAATCTTAAGAGCTGGGAGGCAAAAGCACCTGATAACCTATAAATGAAAACCTATCAGATTAACAGCAGATTTCTCAGCAGAAACCTTACAAGGTAGAAGGATTGGATTTCTATCTTCAGCTTCCTTAAACAAAGCAATTATCAGCCAAGTATTCTGTATCCAGCAAAACTAAACTTCATAAACGAAGGAAAGATACAGTCTTTTTCAGACAAATACTGGGAGAATTTGCTACTAAGCCAGCACTACAATAACTGCTAAAAGGAGCTCTAAATCTTGAAACAAATCCTGGAAACACATCAAAACACAACCTCTTTAAAGCATAAATCTCACAGGACAAAAATACAAATAAAAAAAAAAGCCAAGGTATACTGGCAACAAATAGCACAATGAATGGAATAGTACCTCACATCTCAATACTAATGTTGAATGTAAATGGCCTAAATGATCTACTTAAAAGGTACAGAATTGCAGAATGGATAAGAATTTACCAACTAACTACCTGCCACCTTCAAGAGACTCACCTAACACATAAGGACTCACATAAACTTAAGGTAAGGGAGTGGAAAAAGACATTTTATGCAAATAGACACCAAAAGCAGCAGAAGCAGTCATTCCTATATCAGACAAAACAAACTTTAAAGCAGCAGTGGTTAAAAAAGACAAAGAGGGACATTATATAATGATAAAAGGCCTGTGCAACAGGGAAACATCACAATCCTAAATATACATGCACCTAACATTGGAGCTCCCAAATTTATAAAACAATTACTACTAGACCTAAGAAATGAGATAGACAGCATGACATTAATAGTGGCGGACTTCAATACTCCACCTACAGCACTAGATAAGTCATCAAGACAGAAAGTCAACAAAGAAACAATGGATTTAAACTGTACCCTGGAATAAATGGACTTAAGAGATATTTACAAAACATTCTACCCGAAAACTGCAGAATACACATTCTATTCATCAGTGCATGGAACTTTCTTCAAGATAGACCATGTGATAGCCCACAAAACAAGCATCAGTACACTTAAGAAAACTGAAATACTATCAAGCCCTCTCTCAGAGCACAGTGGAATAAAACTGGAAATCAATTCCAAAAGGAAGTTTCAAAACCATGCAAATACATGAAAATTAAACAACTTGCTCCTGAATGATGATTAGGTCAACAATGAGATCAAGATGGAAATTAAGAAATTCTTCGAACTGAACAATAGTGACACAACACATCAAAACATCTGGGATACAGCAAAGGCGGAGCTAAGAGGAAAGTTCATAACCCTAAACCAATATATTGAAAAGTCTGAAAGAGCACAAACAGACAATCTAACATCATGCCTCAGGGAACTGGAGAAACAAGAACAAGTCAAACCCAACCCAAGCAGAATAAAGGAAATAACCAAAATCAGAGCAGAACTAAGTGAAATTGAAACAAACAAACAAAAAAAGATAAATGAAACAAAAAGCTTGTTCTTTGAAAAGGTAAATAAAATTGATAGACTGTTAGCAAGATTAACCAAGAAGAGAGAAAATCCAAATAAGCCTCAATTAGAAATGAAACAAGAGATATTACAACTGATACCACAGACATACAAAAGATCATTCAAGACTACTATGGCCACTTTACTTGCATAAACTAGAAAACCTAGAGAAGATGGATACATTCCTGAAAAATGCAACCCTCCTAGCTTAAATCAGGAAGAATTACATACCCTGAACAGACCAATAACAAGCAGAAAGATTGAAATGGTAATAACAAAAATACCAACAACAAAAGAAGTCCAGGACCAGATGAATTCACAGCTAAATTCTACTGGACATTCAAAGAAGAGTTGGAACCAATCCTGTTGACACTATTCCACAAGATACAGAAAGAAGAAATCCTCCCTAAATCATTCTATGAAGCCACTATCACCCTAATACAAAAACTAGGAAAGGACACAGCCAAAAAAGAAAACTACAGACCGATATGACTGATAATCATAGATGCAAAAATCCTTAACAAAATACTAGCTAACTGAAACCAACAACATATCAAAAAAAAAAAAAAAAAAAAGATCCAACATGATCAAGTGGGTTTCATACCAGGGATGCAGGGATGGTTTAACATATGCAAGTCAATAAATATGATGCACCACAGAAACATAATTAAAAACAAAAATCACATGGTCATTTCAATAGATGCAGAAAAAGCATTTGATGAAATCCAGCACTGCTTTAGGATTAAAACTCTCAGCAAAATTGGCATACAAGGGTCATACCTCCATGTAATAAAAGCCATCTATAACAAACCCACAGCCAACATAATACTGAATGGGGAAAAGTTGATAGCATCGCCTCTGAGAACCAGAACAAGACAATGATGCCCACTCTCACCACTTCTATTCAACATAGCACTGGAATTCCCAGCCATAGCAATCAGACAAGAGAAAGAAATAAAGGGCATCCAGATCATTAAAGAGGAAGTCATACTGTCGCTGTTTGCTCATGAGATGATTGTATACCTAGAAAATCCTAAAAACTCCTCCAAAAAGCTCCTAGATATGATAAAAGAATTCAACAAAGTTTCCTGACACAAAATTAATATACACTGGCCAAGTGCAGTGGCTCATGCCTGTAATCCCAGCACTTTGGGAGTCCAAGGTGGATGGATCACACCTGAGGTCAGGAGTTCAAGACCAGCCTGGTGAAACCCCATGTCTACTAAAAATACAAAAATTAGCTGGGTGTGGTGGCATGTGCCTGCAGTCCCAGCTACTCAGGAGGCTGAGGTAAGAGAATCACTTGCACCCAGGAGGTGGAAGTTGCAGTGAGCCAAGGTCATGCCACTACACTCAGGCAACAGGGCAAAACTCCAATCTCAAAAGAAAAAAAGTAGGCAAATTAGTGCTCTCCTATACACTAACAGCAATCAAGCTGAGAATTAAATTAAGAACTCAACCCCTTTCACAGTAGCTGAAAAAAAAAAACTAGGAATATACCTAACCAAGGAGATGAAAGACCCCTACAAGGAAAACTACAAAAATGCCAAAAGAAATAACAGATGACACAAAGGGAAACACATACCATGCTCTTGGATAGGTGGAATCAATATTGTGAAAATGACTATACTACCAAAAGCAATCTACAAATTGAATGCAATCCCCATCAAAATACCATCATCATTCTTCATAGAATTAGAAAAAACAATCCTAAAATTCATATTGAACCAAAGAAGAGCCCACATATCCAAAGCAAGACTAAGCAAAAAGAACAAATCTGGAGGCATCACACTACTTGATTTCAAACAATATTATAAGGCCATAGTCACCAAAACAGCATGGTACTTGTATAAAATAGGCACATAGATCAACGGGACATAGACCAAGAATACAGACCCAGAAAGAAACCCAAATACTTACAGCCAACTGATCTTTGACAAAGCAAACAAAAACATAAAGTGAGGCAAAGACACTCTATTCAACAAATGGTGCTGGGTATTTGGCTAGCCACATGTGGGAGAATAAAACTGGATCTTTATTTCTCACCTTATACAAAAATCAACTCAAGATGGATTAAGGACTTAAATTTAAGATGTGAAACTATAAATATTCTAGAAGATAACATCAGAAAAACCCTTCTAGACATTGGCTTAGGTAAGGATTTCATGACCAAGAACCCAAAACCAATTGCAATAAAAACAAAGATGAATAGCTAAGACTTAATTAAACTAAAGAGCTTTTGCATGGCAAAAGGAACAGTCAGCAGAGTTAATAGACAACCCAGAGTGGGGAAAATCTTTACAATCTATATATCTGACAAAGGACTAATATCCAGAATCTACAAGGAACTACAACAAATTAGCAACATAAAAGCAAATAATCCCATCAAAAAGTGGGCAAAGGACGTGAACAGACAATTATCAAAAGAAGATATACAAATGGCCAACAAACATATGAAAAAACACTCAACATCACTAATGATTAGGGAAATGCAAATAAAAACCACAATGCGATACCACCCTACTACTACAAGAATGGCTATAATAAAAAAAATCCAGAAATCATAGTTGCTGGCCTGGATGTGGTGAACAGGGAACACTTCTACACTGCTGATGGGAATGTAAACTTGTGCAACCACTATTAGAAACAGTGTGGAGATTCCTTAAAGTAGTAAAAGTGGAACTACCATTTGTTCCCGCAATCCCGCTACTAGGTATCTACCCAGAGGAAAAGAAGTCATTATATGAAAAAGATACTTGCACACACATGTTTATTGCAGCACAATTCACAATTGAGGAAATGTGAAACCAACAGAAATGCCCATTAATCAATGAGTGATAAAGAAACTGGGTTATATATATGTGCATATATATATACATATATATACACACACACACACATATATATATATGATGGAATACTACTCAGCCATATAAAGGAATGAATTAATGGCATTCGCAGCAACCCGGATAAGACTGGAGACTATAATTCTAAGTGAAGTAACTCAGGAGTGGAAAACCAAACATTGTATATTCTCACGCAGAAGTGGAAGTTAAGCTATGAGGATGCAAAGGCATAAGAAAGACACAATGGGCTTTGGGGACTCAGGAGGAAAGGGTGGGAAGGGAGTGAGGGATAAAAGACTACAAACTGAGTGCAGTGTATACTGCTCAGGTGATGGGTGCACCAAAATCTTGCACATCAGCACTAACGAACTTACTCATGTAACCAAACACCATCTCTTCCCCAATAACCTATGAAAATAAACAAGGAAGGTTGAGAAAAAGGACAAAGTGACAAGTAAGCCTAAGCAAACGGTTCTGTAGGCTTCCAGAGAAAAAGTTTGCTCCTTCTCCCATGTAAAAGTGAATGATTATAAATGACTGTAAATAAGTGAAACCCTCCTTCAGTGAAGTTTTCTGCATGGCTGCTGGTGTCCAAGACTGACGCTGTCAATCACAGCACAGATCAAACATCTCACATCAAGAGGTGAATCCTACAATGTCAGAGATGGCCATGAGCCTCAGATTTCACCCAAATCAGCAAGGCTTGGTGTCAGAGAAAAGAATTCACTCCAGAGAGTTTGAGTAATATGAAATTATAACACTGTGTGCTGGGTTAACTAGTGTCCTTCAAAAATTCACATCCACTCAGAACCCCAGAATGTGACTTGATTTAGAAATAAGGTCTTTGAATATGTATCTAGTTGTTTATAAAAGATCATACTATATTAGAATGGGCCCTGAATTCAGTGACTGGGGTCCTTTTAAAAAGAAAAAGTGAAAACACAGAAGCACACATGGGAAAGAAGGTTATGTGACAGGAGAGGCAAAGCTTGGAGCGATGCAGCTGCAAGCCAAGGAATACCAGGGATTGCTAGCAAGCACCAAAAGCCAGGAAGGGGCAAGAGAAAATTCTTTCTAGAGCCTTCAAAAGGAGCATGGCCCTAGTGATATCTTGATTTTAACTTCTTGCCTCTAGTACTGTGAAAGGAAAATTTTTATTGTTTTAAGTGGTACAATTTGTGGCGACTTTTTTAAGGCAGTCTTATACTGCATTAAGTGGTTCAGAGAATTATGTTCTGTGGAGAAGATGCTGAAATAAAGACCATGGGCTTTGATTTGGAATAATCCCAAAGCCACACTGTGGATGCAGTTAGCCAAGGACACTGCTGCTCCTGACTTACACAGAAGGCCACCAGGATGATGCCATCGTATCTGCCAGCTCTAGAACCATGCTGTGTCTGCCACTAAGGACACTAGTAAAAGTGGATGCCTCACATCCTGCTTCTCTGGCTACTTCACTCAGTTCCTAACTTACATCTCTAACAAGGGTGTCAGATTCATGGAACTGAATCACAAAACCAACCTGCAAAGGAGACTGGGGAGGTAGGTTTTTGCTTTCCAGTCTGTGTAGCCAGAAGAGCACAAATAGAAAGGTTAGAATTCACATTCATCACAGCATACACTAATGTGTCTACTCCTAACTCCTCATATGGATCCAGATTCAACTAACCTTTACTTAATAAAGGTTACATGAGCCAGGGATTATAATATATGATCCCTGCAGTGTTATTTTACTTATATTCTTACCAACCTTTTAAGGCATCTATTACTGCCCTCATTTTATACAAAAGGAAATTGAAGTTTAATGAGTTTTTAGTCCCATTGATTGTCTCACAACTTCACAGTCAATAGGTACTTCTTGAATACCTACTATGTGCCAGGCTTGCTGGGAATAAACAGTAAACAGGAAAAGCTTCATTACTAAGTTATGTTGCTTGAAGTCTTATGAGATTGTTTTAAACTTTGTCATACGTAAGAGTTGCCTGATGACCTAAGTTTTCAGGTGGATTGCTGAGTCCGTATTACCAGGAACCTGGGAATAGAAACACAGTCTGAAGGCTGGTACATATCAAAGTGACAATCTGAACCCTAGTCCCTGAATTCCAAGCCCAGTTGCTCTAGTGATGCCCTAAAATTTCCTTCAAGTGCCAGGCAAGTAAAATAAATATGTGGAGGTGGCAGACATAGTCGGTGTTAAGTTCATTATTTGTAACTGAACCCAGCATGAGAGCTGCCTGGTGAAACAATACATCCTGGATTATTTGCATCCTTTGAGTATCCAGCTTGTGTGCTCTGCACGTTTCCTCACCCCCTTCTTTATCTGATGTGAATCCAGGTAAGCAGGAGAATCCCCTTCTAAGTACAGCTTCTCTCGGAGCGCCTTTCACCAAATCATAATTGCCTCTTGTCTGTCAGCTTTGTTGGTCTGTAAGTACAGGAGGACTGGGGATTGTGTCTGCCTTGTTCATGGTTTAAACTGTGGGCTGAGAACTGAACTAAGTTCTAATGCATTAGAAATATTTGTGGAAGAGAGAGAAAGGGAAGGAGGAATTAACTATGTCCTTTCACTCTGAGAGAACAAATGTTCTCCAGTCTTGCCTTTCAAAGAGAAGAAAACAGCCCCAGGGGTTTAGGGTGGTCTCCACAATGCCCTTCTTCCTGCCACTGACCAAAGGGCTGTGGAGTCTCCTTTGTGGAGTCTCCTTTGTGGACTGAATGTGCAGTCAGACTTCTTGGGCCCCACAAGAGGTCCCTCCATAACTTCAGGAGTGGCCAGAGCTCCTCTTCTTTACCTAGCATGTTGCAGAGGCAATAGAAAGACATTTTTCTCCATTCTTTAATTCAGTAAATGCTTCTTTTCTAGGCTCTGCTCCAGATGTTTGAAGTACAGAAGTGATTAAGCAAAGTTCTTGCTCTCATAAAATTTATATGCTAGCCAGATGATGAACAAGTGCACAAATGGGTAAACAATAATTATAGACAATGATAAGCATTAGTAAGGAGAAAGGAAGATAATGCGATAAAGTAACGGGATGATTACTTTAGCTAGTTGGTTAGAAAACACCTCCTGTTGAGGTGAAATGTAAGCAAAACCTGTAGAATAGGAAGGTAGCATGAGAAGACCTAAGAGAATAGTTTTCCAAAAAAGGCCAAGTAAAAAAATTCATAGAAGGGAAAAGCCTACTGTTTTAAGAACAGAAGAAATCCAGTGTGCCTAGAGCATGGCAACTGGGAACATCACAGGAGGCTGAAAACATAGGAATCAGCCAAATCACTTGGGCCTTTGTAAACTATGAAGAGACTGCAGTTAAGTAACACCCTACTCTTGGAATTTCTGAAAGGAGTCCTGGCATGTGGCATGGACGGTGGCCAGATAAAGTAACAATTGCTCCCTTATGGATTCCTTTGATCCATGCCCTTGAAGAGAAATCTAGAAGAGTCTCCTGTACCGTCTTGCTGCCAGTGGACACATTCCCAAGGACACCCAGGAGAACTGTCTTATTAGAATTAAAAATCTACTTTAAGGTAACAATAGGAAAAGCAGTATAAAAATGGCTCGATTTCTTATATTCTATTCATATTCTCAATTCAAATGCACTGAAGTTGTAACTCAATATGTAATTGTTCTTACTTCCCTGCAACCAGTTCCACTTCGGATTTTAGAATCCATCTTACCTTGATTCATCCCAGGGCCCTTTCTGTATAGGCAGGCGAGAATTAACATAAGCATGACCAGTCTATTGGTGGGTGGTGAGGAGAGAATGTGTGCCACCTACCAACATGCACTGGGCATTGCTCAAAGAACTACCTAAATATGGAGGCAGCTGACAAAGTGAGCTGGGTTGGGAAAGATTTTTAGAACATGCCTGTACATTCACTTCATCAGATACCATTTTAAAAAACCTGTTATTTTGAAATAACTTCTGACTTACAGAATAATCGTGAGAGAGCAGAGTTCTTCTATACCCTTCATCCGGTTTTCCCTGTTAGTATCTTACATAAACATGGTACAATGATCACAACTAATAAATGAACATACCATAGATTAAACTATAAATATTGTTTTGATTTCCCTAGTTTTTCATTAGCTTCCAAATTGGAACTGGTTAAAACTAAATGCCCACTCCTCACCAGAGCCTCCCAGGAATAGAGGGAGGTAAGGTGCAGTGGAACCCATCTGGGGACAAGGACATTTCAAGAGAGTTGAAATATCATGGAAAGTTGAGCTACCATAGAAAGGAGGAGGGAAGAAGCTTACCTTCTATGTGACTGAATAGAGTAGGGGAAGAAAGACGGCAGCTGCTTCCCTTCTTCAAGGGGAAAGGGTTTCCACGAGCTCCCAAAAAGTAGAGACAAAGAAATGGCCCCAGTGCTCTGCTCACCTTTAGTTGAGAATCCAGGCCCTCGGCTGCCTAGATTCAGGGGATCCAGATGCAGCTTTTCCAGATAGAGATGCCTCCTCTTCAGCGGCCTCTGCTGCTCAAGACACTTTTAGAGTCCACATAAAAAGTGTCTCTTTAGTTCACCAGTGCCCAGACTACACAATCACACAGGATGGGAGCCAGCCCTGGCACCAGCATGGTATGTGTCATGTTTAACAGCATTTGGGAGCAACAGGAAGCATTTGGGAGCAGAAGTGAGTAAAGTGAAGGAAAAAAGAAGATAGTGAAACTTGCAACAAATTATCCTGACTGAGACTGGCCAAAAAGACAGATTGTTGTTATTGTTACTGGGAGTTCATTATCCTATTGGATACCTGTATTCAGGCATGTGGGTGGATAAGCAATTATCAACACTTTTCTGGCTTCCATGAAATCTGGAGACATGCACCTAAAAGAGCATCAGAGTGTTTTGCAGGAAGTACATTAATAGTAACTGTTTCAACCACCACTTCCACCCCGCACCTACGGGGGTAGAAGCTGCTTAACAAGTTGGATTTCCCAACCTATGAATCAGAGAAAGCATATGCTAAAGTTATTAGGAAACATTCCTAGCGTTTCCTTGAATTTGGTGGTATCATGGTGGACAGGGGAGGGGTTGGAAGATGAGGTGGAAGAGAAAATGGAATTCCTTTCATTCAAGGAATGAGTTTTCTGCCTAGGTAGAGGGAGAGACTCAAGCTGAATGTTTAATATGCTGCACAAATATGTCTGTTTCTTCGCTGATAAATGATATGGAACTGAATCTGGATGATGAATTCAGTAAGTCACAATCCCTTTGTTTTTAGTGTTTGATATTCTTGTATGTTACATGTTATATGAGGCAGAACTTTGGGGTCTCAAGCAAGCAGTTACACAAGCACTTAAAGATCCAAAGCTCTTTTCTGAAAAATAATATTGTCTGTAGAAGCAGGCATGCCTGCAGCAACTGCATGTGAAGGAGGCGGTTGGCCTTCTCTTTGGGTAAGATGGTGAGTCCAGTTCTTAAACTGAAACGATGAAAGAGTGGTGCTGGCTCCTCTAAGAGGAGGAGCACAAAAAGGAATTCATTGTTACGTGTATCCCAGTTCCACACCACTAGTCAGAAATGTTATTAACTTTAGTTTACCATTCTAAATACATTCTGTGCATTTACAAACAAAACAAAGCAAATATATATGTGTGTGTGTATATATATGCATATATATTTGTTTTGTTTATATATGTAATATCTATAATATAGATATATATGTAATATGTATGTGTGTAGATATATATGTATGTGTGTGTATATATAGTTATGGCCTGAATTGCATCCTTCCCTCCTAAATTTATATATTGAAGCCCTAACCCACAATGTGATGTGTGATGGTGTTTAGAATAGGGCATTCAGGGAGGTACCTGTAATTAAAGTTAAACGAAGTCACAAAGATGGGGCCCTAAATAGAGAAGACTGGGTTCTTATGAAAAGAGAAAGAGACACCAGAGCTCACTCACTCTGCAGGAGCGCAGAGGGAAGGCCATGTGAGGACACAGGGAGAAGGTGACCATCTGCAAGCCCAGAAGAGAGCCCTCACCAGAAACAGAATTGGCTGGCACTTTAATCATGGAACTTCCAGTTCCATAATTGTGAGAAAATAAATTTATCTTGTAAAAGCCACTCAGTCCATGGTATTCTGTTATGGCAGCCTGAGCAGACATATCACCACACACACCTACCTACACACCATATTATCTTTTCCCTTTTTTTTTTTTTTTTAACACAATGAAGCTTATAGCATACACCCCTGCACTTTGATTTTTCCATTTGACAATGTCTTTGTGATTTCCATATAAGGACATAAAGTTTTCATTTTGCTTTTGATACCAGCATAATAGTTCATTGAATGGACATGCCATGATTTATTTCACTTGTCCCTTATTAACAAACATTCAAGCTGTTTTCAACTTGCCAGCACAAACAACGCTCCAATAAATAACCCTCATGAATATATGATTTTTTCACATGCCACTTACGAATTTTTAAAAATATGAATTAGTTGCCAATTTTCAAAAGTGAGGAGATTTTGTGTATAACCTGGATTTGTTACTTTTCTTCAAAGAGCAGATCTGAGGAAACTGGCCCCCATTCTCCCCTGGTGCTGGAGCTAAGAAGTCACTGAGTTGTTCAGACAGGGCTCACAATTTCCTGATTGCCATTGCTACTGCCCGGCCTCGCTCACTCACCACTGTTATTGATCAGGCCCCAACAGGCATGGGAGTTTTTGACCCTATTCTAGATTCTCTGGTGCCACTGTACCTTAAGCTAAATTATCAGAAACCATAGTAACTATGTACCAGCTTAGCTCATTCTCGTGGCTTTCTCAAAAAAGAAAGAAGAAAGAAAAAGTCCTTACTGAGTTAGAATTCAATATTATGCCTCTGCCTCTATAGAAAGTTGAAATAAGAATTCTCTATTTAACAAGGATTTTAATGTCTTTTTGTAAGGGCTGTCATTGAAGATACTGTCCACTGTGTTAAAGTTCTTTATATAAATTCTCATTCCATAAATGTCTGCTTAGGTTTGATTTTAGAATTTTTTTAAAAAATATCTCTTTGGGTGAATGTATATTTATTTTGTCAGAAAGTAAAAATGAAATAATGAACAAGTGCACAAATGCACTTGTGAGTGAGCTCTTGTATTAGGAAACAATGGAAACTTTTGGCCAGACTCAGTGTCCCTTGAGACTTACCAGCTGTTTCCTGCTGCCTTGGAAGGGTCTACCTATCACATTTTATTTAACTCTAATGAGTGACCCCTCCCCTATCCCTTAGCCATATGCAGACCATCGAGTTTAAGTTCCCACTCTTTAGCCAATTTCAGAATGAACTTAGATATGCCCCTAAATTAACATTTTAATGGCTAAAACTCAGTGCCATTTATTTCATTGACATTTTCACATTCAATAATATTGGTAATCTAAGTTATAAAAATATACATTTTCCTCTGAGGGAGCTAATAAATCTATTTTCATTCTGAATGAAATAAAAATTACATGTAAATATGTATACTTGTCTTGGATTAGCTTCCACAGCAAAAAGAGGGTTGCTTAGCATTGATTTATGGGAACTTTTCTCTTTTTTAATCTCTAAATATCTTTGGAAACTCATATTTCAATTGGACTCTGCATCTTCGAAATAGGTGGGGTACAAATTTTAAACAGTAAGAAGAATATTGCTTTTTGTAAAAAAAAAAAAAAAAGATTGTTACCATTAAATCTAAAAGTTAATTTCAAATATTTAATGACTTAATGGAGCTCTTAAGACCACTTAAAAATTTTGATTACAAATCCAACGTCTCGATTCTTAGCTAGGCGGTAAGTTTGTCATGATTACTTGCTAAATAGGTTGACTGTCATTTAAGTCTTCAATTTTTTCCTAGCTTCAGGATCCAAAAGGACTATAGTCAAAGAGTATTGGAAAGCACCCTGGACACTAACTTCACTGCTGTCATTTACTAGTTGTGTAAGCTTGAAGCCTATGGCTGCAACAATCAGTGTTCTTACCCGTAAAATGTGGCTGCTGCAGCTCAAGGTTGCTGAGATGATGACAATACAACATATAACACATAAACATTCTTGGGAAAGGTGCAAGTGACATAATAGTAATAATTTTGAAAGCTAATACATAACAGGCAGCCTTTTAACTAATTTACATATATTAATTCACCTAAACCTTACAACAATTCTATGAGGGGCTATTGTTACTGTAATCTTCATACTTTACAGATGGAAAAGCTGAGGCACGGAGTAATCATGAGATGTGCCTAAGGCCACATAAGAGCCAAGATTTGAATTTAGGATGTTTGATTTGGAGGCCCATGCTCTTAACCACTGTGCCACCTCCCAAGTGTAAGGAATTATTAGAACTAGCAAACTCTCCCTGAGCCCCAAAGTTAGGCAAACATTTCTCAAACACATATTTTCTACTTTCTTTGCAGTTCATGCCCAGAAAAGGAGAAGAAAACTTTCTTTGCATCCTTCCTACAGGAGTGGTTCCTCCTAAACAGGAGTGGATAGAGGACTGATAATTCTTTAATTTGCTATGTTGTATTTGTTTCTTGCATTAGAATTTGCAATGTGCTTTTCAACCTGTTATCTAAAGCTAGCTTCACCAGGTCTAGGCAAAAAAAAAAATACCATTTTCATTTGACAGAAGAGGAAGTTAAGGTGGGAAGAAATGATACATATGGCTGAGGTTTCATAGCTAGTAAAGGGCAAAGTGGGGAGTAGAACTCACATTTTCTTGAATCTACGCACTAGGCTCTACCCACAAACCCATCCAAGTTTTCACCAAACTCTCACTGAGATGCAGCATAGTGAGGGAGTAATATAGTGGAATTCATTAGTCCCTATGCTTATGTTTTTCTTTTGTGAGGAACAGAAGGCATGGTGGGACAGTCAGACTGCTGTGTTTTGTCTCTCCCCTCTGTGTTGAACATAGGGCATTGATCTTCCTAGCGAACTCTGAAATACAGATATAGTGCCTCCAGTCCCTGTGTGTATATGTTGAGGGTGTGTATGTGCGCCTGTCAAAGAATAGGAACTCCCTGCTCCATACCTTCTTGGCAAGTACTCCTGTGAATGAGGTCCCTTCCATTTCCCCTAGTCCCCCAAAGCCTGTGGAAGGTAGAAGGGAAAGAAATGCTGGGTGCCTTCTATTACTTTTCCAATCTTGCCCTGCAGAGAGTGGAATCTTTCCTTGGAGGCAGCACCAGAGAAGCCCTTACCAATGTGCTTCACTTCCCATTTGTGGCAGAAGATGACCAAGAGGCAGTCAGGGAGTAGAGAGGATAGCAGAGGACATTAAAGAAAGACAAAGGAGGCCAGGCATTGTGGTTCACACCTGTAATCCCAACATTTTGGAAGGACGAAGTGGAAGAATCACTTGAGGCCAGGAGTTTGAGACCAGCCTGGGCAAAAGAGTGAGATCCTGTCTGTATAAAAAAAATAAAAATAAAAACTACTCAGGTATGGTGGTGCTTGTAGTCCTAGCTACTTGGGCTGCTGAGGTGAGAGGATAGCTTGAGCCCAGGAGTTCAAGGCTGCAGTGAGCTCTTATTGTGCCATTGCACCCCATCCTGAGCAACAGAGAGAGACCCTGTATCAAAAATAATAATAATAATAACAATAAGAATAACATATTTTTTAAAGGTTAAGTGCAGTGGCTCATACCTGCAATCTCATCACTTTGGGAGGCCAGTGTGGGCAAATCACTTGAGCCCAGGAGTTCAAGACCAGCCTGGGCAACATGATGAAACCCTGTCTCTACAAAAAATAATAAATTACCTGGGCGTGGTAGTATGTACCTGTAGTCCCAGCTACCCAGAGGCTGAGGTGGGAAGATGGCTTGAGCCTGGGAAGTTGCAGCTGCCATGAGCTGTGATTGTGCTACTGCACTCCGGTCTGGGCAACAGAGCCAGATCCAAAAGCATAAAGAGAAGGGAATAAGGCATTAGCTTCTGGAAGCAGCAAGCAAGAATTACCATGGAAGGGATACAAAACAGCAAATATTTACTGATGAGGAAATCCAGGCTCAGAGGAAATAAGAGATTCTCTGGTGAGTCCTACAAAGGCCTACAATACTCTTCTAAGATATGTCCTTTAAATGCAACTAAAAGTTCCTCACATTAGGCATCTCAATTGCTTTGCAGGAAACCCAAACCCACTGTGTTAGCTTCAGTGATCAAATCAAACTACTTGGTTATGAATTTGAGAAAGCAGACAAACAAGTTGGTTATGAATTAAGAAAGCAGACAGAGTAAGCCTAATGGAGATGACAGAACTGGGGCCATGATGGTCTCAGCCAGGACAGACACATTTGTGGCAGGCAACTTTGTCTCCAGTCCTGCCTCTACTCACCTAACAAACACACTGTCCTTCTGAGGACCTCACAAATGCTTTCAACATTTATTAAACCTGTCATGTTTCTTGTATCTCTTAAAATTGCCATTCCCCATCATTTCAACATATGTATTTCAATTTTCATCATCTGATTTTCACAACACAACTCAAATGTGCCTGCCTCTCTACACAGTGTCTAAAAATGGAGGGTTTCAGCTTTAGGTAATCTACTTGATCAAGCCAAATGGATGGGGATCCGCCAGCCAATCACATACACCTTATCCTACAATTCCAGCTGGTAGAGTTCACAATCAGAAGGCTAGTGGCTGGTGAGTGTCATGTGATATGGTGAGAGGAACATGGGCATCATCATCAGAATCAGGATACAAGCCCCACTCTACGCATTTCTAGCTGGGTGACCGTGGGCAAGTACCTATCCACTGTGAATACTGGTTTTCTCCTCCATAAAATAGATATCATATATTCTTCCAGGGGACTGTTCTGAAGATTAAATTAGATAACATTTATTTATTGCTAGAGATAGCATCAATCATGTGGTAAGTGCTCAAGATACAATATCACTTTCATTGTTGTTAATCCCAAAATAGAGCAATAAACGCAAGATCAAAGAAGACATTTCATAGCACATGAAGTTTACAAGCATGTACTCCCCAAGACACTCAGCCAATTCCTCCCTCATGTTCCCCAAACAATTGGTACCTATCTCTGCTATAAAACTTGTAACAGTGGAATTGTTTATGAGTCAATTTCTAAACCGGAGTGTGAGCACTGAAAAACCAGGCAGAGTATTCATCTTTACAATCTAAGAGCTTCTCTTGATGTCTAGCAAGAGTAGGAATTAATAAATACTAAATGAGAAAATAAGTGGATGAATGAAAAAGCTGTCAAAAAAAAAAAAACCCAAAAACAAAAACAAAAACTTCCCCAGAAAAAACATGTATTCTACAAGTTGATTTGGAGATGTACTGCCAAATGAGTTTATAACGTTTCCTTAAATGTCACTAGAAGGTAGCCAACCTAAACTGTAATTAATTAAAAGTAACCTGTAAACTTGTCAACTCTAAACTGTTACAAAAGGATGCTAAATGAAAAAGGGAAGGCTGATGCAACAACAAAGGCAAGTGACAATGGCCATCAAAGAGGAGAGCTGAGGAGCTGGGGTTTGTCTCTCTCCTGCTCTGCTCCGGCATGAGGGTGCTCAGGCTGGAAATGTTCTGGCTCTTCAGACAGCAGCATCTCTCGGGAGGAGAGAGACAATTCATCAAGCTACCAAGGCTTGACAGCATTGTCCCTTGAGGACATCAGCTCTGATTCTATATTCACCAAGAAAACTTCTGAACTGTCATGCATTTTTCTGAGTAAGCTCACGATCTCAGGCCAGGTTTTCTCCCAGCTGTAAACTAATAAACCTGCATTTTAACTAGCATTATCAGAATTGGGGGTGGGAGTTACATTATCATGAATCAATTATTCAGTGCCTAATCATGCCAGGAAAAATAATGATAAAATCACATTGCTAGTGCCATAAAATTGTGGACTGGGCATTAAAAAGGAAGTAAAAGTTAAAAGGTTCAGGTCTGCTGGCCTTACCTGTCATGTGACTTCAGTAAGTATAACAAAGATTACAAGGAAAAGCTAAGGGCTAGATGGAAGCCCCAACCCTCAATGTTATTATTCCCGTTGCGGTCTTTAGAGTTCAAAGAAACATGATATAAACGACAATAGCCAAAACAATTTTCTTTTTCTCAATAGACACCAAACAATAGATCAAAAGTAATGGGCATATAGTATTGTAAAAACAACAACAACTATTAGTTAGCTAGGAAAAAAGTTTGACAGAGCAATCGATGTTAGAATTATCATCAAGTGGATCTACAAAATCCAAACTCCTAATATTTTTTAATATAAGAGAAATATTAACCTAATACAGTTCATATTCAAACCTACCCTCTTAGTCACTTCTAGTCTTCTGACTCTTCAAATGCACTTACATGGCACAAAGATAATTTGTTAATTCAGCAGGCATAAGTCAAACTAATGGTTTCATCCTGTATGAACAAAATAACTATCTAAAGACTAAAATTTCCAGCGAATTGAGTTGGCATTGATTAGGTACAGATTAGGTACAGATAATCTGTAGTCTATGAGCCAAGAGAAACTCTAATTTATTTTCATCTTGACAACATGAAAAGTACCAAGAGGTAATATTACCCATACATACTTTGCTATAATTATAAAAATGCAGCCTGGAGCTGAGCATGGTGGCTCATCCCAGTGCTTTCAGAGGCTGAGGTAAGAGGATTCCTTGAGGCCAGAAGTTGGAGACCAGCCTGAGCAACACAGTGAAACCCCATCTCTACCAAAAATTTAAAAGTTAGCCAGGCATGGTGGTTTGTCCCTGTAGTCCCAGCTACTCGGGAGGCAGAGATGGGAGGATTTCTTGAGCCCAGGAGTTCAAGGCTGCAGTGAGTTATGATCACACCACTGCATTCCAGCCTGGGCTGGAGCCCTCTCTCTGAAACAAACAAAAACATGAAGCATGGTTTTAAAAACCGTTTTCTATAGAATCATAGGGTTCCACATATTAGAACATCTTTCTGAAAGCCTCCTTCTTAGTCGGTCTGTGTACTGCAATCTGTAGTCATGCCAGTCTATACGACTTTTATTATCCCTCTGTGTATGTCCATCTGACTGAGAAATTCTCACTCTTTCACTTTTCTCTCTCAGCTGACCTAGACCATTGTCTGGACCTTTATCTCTCCACAATTAAATTTCCCTCCTTTTCTCTTCAGCCCCTACTTATCTTTCTTTTTATCTATCCCAGAGCTGTCCAATAAAACTTTCTATAGTGATGGAAATGTTCTCCATCTGCATTTTCCAACATGGTAGCCACTAATTACATGTAGCCTTTGGGTCCTTGAAATATGCCTAGTGTAACTAAGAAAGGGAATTTTTAATTTTATTTAATTTTGATTCATTTAAAGTTAACGTTAAATAGTCACATGTGGCTGGCAGTTACCATATTGGACAGTGCAGAATTCTGTTTCATAGAATTAATATAATGTTTTTAATCATGATATGTACAATCTTTATCTCTCAAAAATAAGAAATTAAATTTATGTGGATCTCAAATAATTTATTTATTTCAACCCTTTGACAAACCCATAATCCCTGATGATTTCTTAAACCCCTTAAGTTATAATCTCTAAGGACTTCAAGGAAGAAAAAGGGAAAATGAAGCAAGGAAAAAAACATTTCAGGCTATAAACTTGAGCAGCAATGTAACCATTCCTGTGAGTCTGTTTTGTTTCTGCCTATCGATAGAACATTAATGGCTGATTAGCAAATACTGAGGATTTGTGGATCTGGCATGAGAAGATCTGTGTCGGGGCTCTTCGATTAAGCATCGCTGAGTGCAGAGTTTACAGGACAGCACTCTGCTCTGCCCAGAGCAGACGTCAGCTATGAAAGCGGTCCTGCCTTAAGCCTGCAGGTGATTCATCTAGAGCAAACGCTCCTCCTAGAGGCCATAGAAGTTAATGCAGTCTTGCTAATACAGGGTCTTCATTCATCCTGACAAGAAGCCTATACAGTAGAAAATCTCATCTCCAAATCCTGCCACAAAATCACACGTTCATGGGGGTGTGAGGAGGTGGATAAAGTGAAGCGTTTGTCAATTCCATCTCACCAAAACACTATCTCCCTGATTCCACCACAGTGAAGCACTTCATTTCAGAACAAATAGCAGTTCATCTCCAACCTTCTTCCTGTATGCAGTTTAACTATGCACTGGGGCCTGAAGTCCACTCACAGTTCTCCATTCCCTGTGAATGTATGTGCCACTGTATATTCTTTTCTTTTATTTGGGGATTGAACAATGCAAATTATTTCACTGACAATGAAGTACTTATTAAGGAATCTAGAGATAGAATTAGATCCTCCTACTTCCCCTTCATTTAATGACAATGAAATAATCTATTGTTATATTAAATGCATTAAAGATGAACATAATAACCCTGCTATTTTTATCACTTCACTGCCACCTTTACTGGATTTACACTTACTATAGACAATGCAGGACTGTGATTTTTCAGTTTCCTTTTTGACACTGTCTCGTTATGGCATTTTTATCCAGATTGTCCGGGACAAAAAGCTAGCCCTGAGTCTATGGGAAGTGAAGTTACTGTAAAGCTGTCGGAGGTTGCTGCCTGCTGAAAGACTGAGCTCCTATGAATAAAGACTATGTCAGTATTCAGGAATGGGGACAATTGTGGGTTTGATGGCATTGCCATTGGCTTTTTGATCTTTTGAGGTCAAAATATGGAGGTGTGGTCAGCCCCTAGAGCTATGATTATAATATCTACTATATCTTTCATGTAAGAGTTTCAATTCCTATTTACATCGGTGACAGAGAACAGGATATGGCAGTACAAGGCCGTGGAATTGGATCAGAAAGAGCCTTTTTCCATTATAGCCATAAGAGAGCCAGTAGTTGTTCACTCATTTATTGCCTATTTATTAGGCTACAATAGACAAACATAATGCCAAGGCTAGAGAGAGGCTTGTGTGCTACCTTCACGGAGCTCCCAAAACAATGTGTTAGGCCGAAGATCATGTTGTAGCCACTTGCTATCCCAGCAATTTCATCCTCATTCATTCTTCAATCTAATATTTAAAGAGACCCTGTCATTATGTAGGCATTATGCTGGGCTTTTCACATGATCTGTGAGTAATGCAAAGTCCCTCAATGAACTCATGGGCCAAAAAAGAAAATACGTCTACACTAATTGAAAAATACGAAAAATGGCATAGGAAACGACAGTCAGATAAAATGTTAGATGAGATCAAGGAATGGTGGGATTTCTAAAAAGATGAAAAAAACTGGAGTATATAGAATTTGAACTGAGACCAAATGGAAGAATAGGATTCTGACAAGTCAAGATTCTTCAACACAAAAATCAGCAAAACACTACATTTTCCAAAACCCTATTACATTTACTAATTCACTGGAGCTCCATGACAACCCTGTAGGATAGAAACATTAGTAATATTGTTATTATCTTTTTTTTTTGCAAATGAAGAAACTGAGCCTTGGATAATTTAAATGACACACTAAAAGTCACCAGGGCAGCACACTGCCAAACAGGTTTCATTAACCACTCAGGAAGGCAGGATCTTCAGTGTATCATTCCAGGTTGGGGTAGACAGAATTCTAAAATGGTCCACCAGGTTTCTCATCCACACTCCCAGAAGAATCCTCAGGACTGTGGACTTGATGGATTTTTGCTCCTTGATTGGATTATGTTAGATGGCACTGTTGACTTTAAAAAAGAGATTTTCCCGGTGAACCTGACCTACTCATATGACCCTTTAAAGAGAGGGAGAGCCTCCTCAGCTGGTCTCAGCACGGGAGGTCAGGCAGTGTCAACCTGAGGGAGGTTTCCTGTTGCTGAGATGGAGAGAGACAAGTGGCAAGGACTTCAGAACAGCCTCAGGAGCTGAGAACGGCCCCAACCAGCAGCTAGCAAGACAATGGGGACCTTAGTCCTACAACCAGAAAGAAAGCCAAAAGTGGGAGGGAGCTTAGAAACGGGTCATTGTCTCCAGATAAGGACCTTGATTTCACCCTTGAGAGATACTGAACAGAGGACCCAGTTACAACATGCTGGACCTTTACCTACAGAAACCATGAGACAATAAATTTGTGTTGTTTCAAACCACTGAGTTTGTACTAACTTATTACACAGTAATAGGAAACAAATACAGAGACCACCTATAATTTTGCCATAACATACCTAGCTAGCTTTAGTACTCTGTAATTACTAAGACAAATTAATTACTCCAAACTGAGCAGTCTTTCCCCCATGTGTGAATGTATTTGTCCCTGGCCACCTCCTCCACTTTACTCACATGTGCTCATGACAGTTTTTATTATCCCATGCCCTTTCTTCAATTACACAAATTATCCTTATAGATTTCTAAAGCATGTTGAGCAAAAAAACTCATTCCTGACTGGTTGGATAAAATGGTGTAGCAGATTGTATGTATTTTCCAAAAATGGCCACAAAAAATTTTGGTTTCACATGCCTATCCATAATTTACCATTCTCCCATCAAGAGGTAGAGTTTATGTCCTCTTCCTTGAACCTGGAAAGGTCTATGGCTATCTGAACTAATAGAGTACAACATATAGGACACTCTATGACTTCTAAGACTGGGCCATACAAGATGATACAGTTTCTGCCCGAAAAGCCCTCTGTCAAGGATGCTCATCCTTGGAACCCAGTCATCTTGCTTTGGAGAGGCCCAGGCCACATAGAAAGGACTGGTCCCAGAAGGACTGGATGCTGAGGCTCACGCCTGTAATCCCCAAAATTTGGGAGACCAAGGTGGGTGGATCACTTGAGGTCAGGAGTTCAAGACTAGCCTGGCCAACATAGTAATACCCCATCAAAAAAAGAAAAAGAAAGGAAGAAAGGAAGGAAGGAAGGAAGGAAGGAAGGAAGGAAGGAAGGAAGGAAGGAAGGGAGAAAGAGAGAAAGAAAGAAAGAGAAAGAGAGAGAGAAGGAGAGAAAGAAGGAAAGAAAGAAAGAAAGAAAGAAAGAAAGAAAGAAAGAAAGAAAGAAAGAAAGAAAGAAAGAAAGAAAGAAAGAAAGAAAGAAAGAAAGAAAGAAAGAAAGAAAGAAAGAAAGAAAGAAAGAAAGAGAAAGAGACAAGGAGCGATTCTGAGGCCCCAACCCTCAACGCTAGCCAAGATCCTGCTAGTGATATGCTATTAAATGTTGAACTGCCAACTCTTGTTGGTGAGATCGTGGGTGTTAGGAGGTAGAGTGGGGCTGGAAACTCTGATTGATAGCATTTGTCAATTTCCATAGTGTAAACAAATACCTCCGGCCGGGTATGGTGGCTCACACCTGTAATCCCAGCACTTTGGAAGGCTGAGGCAGGCAGTTCACGAGGTCAGAAGTTCAAGACCAACCTGGCCAATATGGTGAAACTCTGTCTTTACTAAAAATACAAAAATTAGCCAGGCATGGTGACGGGTGCCTGTAGTCCCAGCTACTCCAGAGGCTGAAGCAGGAGAATGGCTGGAACCTGGGAGGCGGAGGTTGCAGTGAGCCGAGATCCCACCACTGCACTCCAGCCTGGGCGACAGAGTGAGACTCCGCCTCAACAAATAGATAAATAAATACCTTCACTAGGACCAATTTCAAACGACAAACATGATACCACTGGAAATGAATTTGAGAAATAGATGCACAACAGTCGACTTTGCGAATCAATACATGCTGGATCCAGCACAGCACTGCTCACAGCCAACAGCCTTCAATGGCTTACCAGCTATGTGAGTGAATCAGGTCCAAAGTGGATACTCCAGCCCTCAGTTGAGCTGCCACAACTGATTCCACATGGAGCAGAGATATGTCTTCTCTTCCAAGCCCTGCTCAAATTTTAGGTTTATGAGAAAAATAAATGATTATTGTCATTATAAACTACCAAGTGTTGGAATAATTTGTTTTAAGGCATGAAACACTAATTTAAATAAATAAAGGTGTAGGAGGTGAAGTAGAGAAAGTCTCTGAGATGAACCTGGGGTTTTCTGAAAGATTGGAAAAGCAGTTATATATTTGAAGCTAAGGAACCTGCAGCTAAAATGTATAAGTTTGAAAACCATAATTGTAGATTAAAGAAAAGTAAATAGATAACAGACATTAGGTGATTATCTGATTAAAGTAATTCACTCTAACATGTTACTGGAGCCCAGCTTAACCTCCAAAGGGGTGTTCCCATTTTTAAAAGAAGAGGTTAATAGAACAAGTTAGTAGTTCTCAAGCAATGCTAATCTGAGGTATTTTGTTGCTGAAAGCAAATTATGGTAGCTGCTTATATCCGAATTCACAATGAAAAAAAGATTTCAATGAAGAGAATTTTCTTGATTTCTTTGTTCCATGAAAAAACAGTTTTCTTAAATTTCTTATTACTGCTACAGTTCTGCTGTTGGTGAGTCTTAGCAAATGACAAGACAAATTATTAAGTACTATGTTAATATTAACAGAAAAAATTAGAATCATCCTGAGTTCCTTGGCCTATATGACTATGGAAGTGATTTCATATTGCAGTTTATGATACAGTCATATTTTCTGCTGGTTAAGTGTTCTTAGTTTGCAAATGGAATTAAGTGTATCAATATTTCATGGAGTTCTTCTGAGAACACTACTTCCTCCAGGTGTTTTGCCAACTGAACAAGATTAAGAACCACTAACTTAAATGAATTTGTCATTAGTGGAATATAAGAGGGGATATTTTTTAACAGGGTGGGAAGCCTCACTTTGTGCTGTCCCTGCTCCGAATATCTGTCATGCCTTTACAACAGGACAGGAAGAACAGAAATCAGCAACTTAGCATCTCACGTCTGAATGGCTTACTATCCTGGTCCTAAGGCAGCTGAAAAAAGCCAGATTTAGCCTGAAGACACAAAACCATGTGGTGGTCCAAAGAGAAGTGTGATTGTAAGATTAGACTGCATAAAGATAAAATAAAAATTATATTCAAAGTCTAGAGACGAAACCAGGCTGATTGAGAACAATTAAGAAAAGTGAGAAGGGACTCATGTTAGTAACCCCAGCTCTGTCATGCTTGGCTGCTTGGAGAAAGTGTAAGAGTGTGTGTGTGTGTGTGTGTGTGTGTGTGTGTGTGTGTTCTACATCAAAGTCCTAGAGAACTGTTTCTCAAACAAGACTATATAAATAAAATAACCTTTCATCTGTATATGAAAAAGTCAGCCAATTTTAGAAAAAAGCACTCTCTTGATATTAGACTTATAAACAAAAATTATAAAATGAAAACAGAAGGCATAACTCTGACTAGCGTTACAAACCTAATATATAAACTTAAATGTAATTGCCATGGTAGATTATGATGGTTGAATTGTCCGACATCTGGACCTCCTAATAAAAATGCTAGTTAGCCAGAGGATTTTGAGTTTGCATGAAATACAACGATAATTACTTATTGACATTTTTTGTTTTATATTCCATCCATTTTCAAAATGAATTTGAGGTACACTCCTTTTCTAGACCAAAGTTGACTCTCTCTCTCTCTTTCTAATAATATAACAAGATCAAGAAGTCTTGATAGCTTCTTTTCTTTGTCACTTGATGCTCTTGAATAATTCAAGGTACTGACAAAACCAACCTCCTCTGAGCTTCATAATCCACTTTTCTTCAGTCCTATTCTAGCACATAGTCGTGCTATAGCTAGCTTTTTTTCTAGCCCTGGATATCCTTGAAGGTTCTTTTTTGTTACCTGAAAAAAAAATTAATTTCAGCATCAAGGTCAGGGGAGAGAAGTAGAGGGTGAGGAGGAAATTGGTATCACCTGCCTTCAAAGGAAGCCCCTGTCAAAGATTTAAAAACAAAACAAAACCTTTTGTTGGCAAGAGTGAGATAATACCCACCCCTGCATTCATACTACTATCAGCCTAAATGTGACAGAGCTTTAAAGTTGCCTTTTCCTTTGACCCAATCATTTAAAATCAAGGAATGAGGTCTGAAAAAATTTTTTTATAAAACGTTTTTAAAAATGTAAAAGCATATTCTTATTGCTAGGTATAATATAATTTATAAAAATAACATAAATTCCACCAATATGAGAAGTTTAAATACATTCTACTAGACCTATATTATAATAATCCACAACACTCTATATACTGTATAATTCCATTTGTGTGCATTTGTGTGTTTGTGTTGTATGTGTGTGTGTGCACATAGATCAGAAAAAATAAATAAATAAAATTCTTAACAGCAGTTATTTCTGGCACAACAATTATGATATTTCTATTTTCTTGCTTACATTTTTCAATACTTTCTAAGTTTTCTACAGAACAGATTGTATTTTTATAACCAGAAAAAATGATACATAAGTAAGTTGTCCACTCATGCCCTAACAAATCAAACAAAATACAAGAGTCTCTGAATTACTCCCAAAAGCTGACCCTGAATTTACTGATTTCTTCTAGTTTGGTTGCTTTTTTTTTTTTTTTAAACGGAGTCTCGCTCTGTCGCCCAGGCTGGAGTGCAGTGGCGAGATCTCTGCTCACTGCAAGCTCCGCCTCCCGGGTTCACGCCATTCTCCTGCCTCAGCC
>NW_012115044.1:5701207-5712561 GCF_000951035.1 Colobus angolensis palliatus
TGAGTCACCGCACCCGGCCTTTAGTTTTATATTTATTTTTCCTTCAGCACTTCTGCCTCAGTGCTGCCTGCTTCTGGGGACTGGATCCTTCTGTGTCCCAGTGCAGAACAGCAGAAGTGCATGGCTTTGTCTCATTCATCAAAACTGCTACACTCTACTTTCTGCTTGTCCTTGGGTTTTATAAGCCAGGTGCACTTTCTCTTCTCTCTCTCTCCCTCTGTGTGGACCTTTCCCAAGCAAACATTCTGCCTCTAGTGATGCTCTTTTTCTCTTTCCACCATAAAACTTCCAGGAGTCAATTTTCTTCCTGGGTTCATTGTGTGTGTGGCCCTTCATCTTATATATATCAAGATGCCAAGGACGTTCATTCATACTCTTTGACTCAAATATCTGGGAATACAGCCCAAAGAAAAACTTCAAAATGCGGTGGTGGGAGAGTAGGATCAACTATGAAATATTTACCATAGCAAAAATTAGAAGTAACCCAAGTGACCCACAATTGGGAAGTAATCAAGTAAAACTAGTCATAGCCATAAAGTAATTTCTTTTCAAAATAGTAGCCATTAAAATTAATGACTGAGACTAGGTGGCAATTGGGTAAATATTTAAACATAATTCTAACGGAAAAAAAAAAAAACAAACCCAGTACTTAACTTCAAATCCAAGTAAAAGGGTAAAACAAAACCTGGAAGGATAAACAGAGATTATAAAGGAAAGCATTTTTCCCTTTAGTCAGTTACTTTATTTAGTTTGGAACCCCAATCTAAAGGTACATATGAACAATTCTAAAAGTTTGGGTATTGAAGGATCTTACTACCAGCACACAACCTGAGGTGAAGTTTCCTTCCTTCCCACTCACCTTGTCCCTGCAGGACAATGGTGACTTCCTTCTAGTAAAGGCAAAGCCAGCTCTATGTCTAAACATGGCGAAGTATCTCCTTCCTTCCCATCCAAATTCCTCTAAATAAAAAACCTCTGAAGACCAAAATTTAGTACTGTTCCATCAACGATTTGTGACCCAGTGCCTACCACTGGATCTGCCTGCACCCCTGGCACTATTCCTACCCTCCATGGCTATGTCTGGTACAATGGAGCTGGCAAGACAGCACGGACCTCCGAGTCCCAGTAGGGCAGCCCTGCAGGGAGGGGCCTCCCGCTGCCTCTCAGAGCTAGTACGTCTTGTCTGGCTCTTCCAGAAGCCACCACTAGAGAGAGGAGAGGGCTGAGTAAGGCTGCACTCATTTTGACCAAGGCTGTGTTCGCTCTACTACCAGAGGGGTCCCTGTGTTCTTCTAGTCACTCATATCACTGCCGCCAGACACACTGCCTTCTCTGTGCTCCACTTGTTCCTTAACTTTGTTGCTCTATTCTCCCTTCCATTAGGAAGTTCTTAAAATCTCCCATGAAGGCAGCTAACCCTTTTTCTGTTTCTCAAGTTGCGTGTGTCTAGGAAAAGACAGGAGTACTTCTCTTCCCTGTTGAGGCTTCCCCCAAGTGGATGGCAGAAGAAAGGCAGTTGGTTCATCCTGATAGAACTACTGAGGCTATGGCAGTGAGGTGAGCCCTCTTACTCCCTTTCTGTCAGTGTGTTTGGGGGACACAAAAGGCCCCTGTGAGAGGTGTGCACCTGAACAAGCAAATCCACACGCATCATCACAAGGTCATTTTCTATGCTGCAAAAATTCCCCAGCCTTCCAGCAACAGGAAAATTCCTCATTAAGGGGGCTGTCTTAAACTCCCAGGGGGCATATAGAAACTGCCTTGAAGGCATTCACAGGTTACCTTACTTGCATTTTTCCCAGGGAAGTCAGCCTTCTTCCTTAGGTCCAAAATAAAACTTTCCTAAAATCCTGAGCTGTTACAGAGTCCCAGGTTCCACATATACACATCTTATTTTGAAGTTTAGAAACTACATGTGCATTAAAAAATGAGTGGGAGCCACATATCTAAATGGTCATACCAATTGTTAGAGAGGTGAAATCATAGATGACTTATCTCTTGAAATCTTTATTTTCCAAATTTTTATGTTTACTTTTTCAACCTAAAACATAGAGGGCAAGTAACACAAGAATGTTTCAAGATCCTCCCAATTGATCAAAACTCCCTATAAAACCAAAATGTTTCTTCTATTTGATTTTTGTTTCATTTTCTCCAATTTCTGTCTTTCTCCTCTCTGGTGAGAATATTTCATTGTGGTCTCATCCATCTGTCTTTGCATCCATCCATCCAACCATCCATCCGTCCATCTATCCATCCATCCATTCATGCCTCCTCTTTCCATTTCTGCCTTAGAAGAGCCAAGTAGGGAAGCCACAAGCTGCCTTACAAAAAAAAAAAAAAAAAAAGAAAGAAAGAAAGAAACATTCAGCAGCAGCCAGAGGCACTAATGTGAGAAGCTGGAGAAGGTGTCGTTTTTCACTCAAACTGACATTTAAGCTGTTTCATAAATATGAAATCAAACTTGAGGGTCCAGATGGGCTGCCGCCCCCTCCGCCTTTTGCTGGAATGACATGCTATTTACCAGCCTCAGAAAGGGGGACTGAGGAATGAAACTTTCAGATGATGAGTCACTGAAGAAAATGATTGATGAGTGATGAATGAACTAGTGATTTTTTTTTTATACAAGAATCAGGAGAGACTTTCTGCCCGATGGACAGTGATCACCGACGCGTAGTGTAGCCATAGTCAGACTGTGACAAGGAAGGAGCAAGGTGGACACATTTCCCAGGTGCTGCATGAAGTAGAGAGTACAAGTCACAGCTTGTCGCTCACTCACTCACACATACGTGGAAGCATTTCCAAGAGGGTCACTTTTATTCTGGGTGATTCCATAGCAGCAGTTGTTCCATATCATATATGCATCATAAAAAAGAGTATCACATGAAGCCAAATATAAAATTTGAGTTTTGTTGACACAGGCATCTGTCAGGATCTTCAAATCCCAGAGTGTTTATGACTGCACTATCCCACCAAGTGCTTCCTAGAGCACTGTTTTGGAGGTGAGCATTGCAGAACCTTGTCTGCCTCTCCAGAGCCCTGTGGAGCTGGAAGAGATGAGGAAGGCAAGGGATTTTGGAGACTCCGCTGCCACTTCTGCAACATCAAGCCATGCCCCAGAAAGATACCTCCTATTGCTATGCTGCAAAGCTACAATATGCTCCCAATTTAGGGAGAGGGAATGTGGCTCTCCATCATTCTGGAGGACTCTTAGGGATGTCTTGGCATTAGTCTCTGATTATTTCTTGAAACTCAAGAGTTTCACTTTTCTGAAGAACAAACAAAGAGACAGCTTGGTTTATTTTACAGCTATTGCTGTAAACCAAGGAAATCACTTTTAATCCCATTTCAATTACAGAAGGAAAATTTTGATGATGTCCATCAGGTGACATTTTCTTCATCATTTGAAAGATAAGAATTTGAGGTTGAGCAGGGCACTTTCTTCAATGAAACACATGGTGGTGATTTGCAGGCATTGGCTGTAACCTTGACCTGTACGTTCTCGTGATTGGGCAGAACAGATTTTTTATAACAGGACAGATTCCAGCTCCAGCTTGTTTGTTCTAATTCTTTGGAATCATCACCTTTGTATGTACCTGAGCGTCCAGATGAGAAGAGCCTTTGTTATATTTCAATAGAGTGAGGTTCATGACCAGCAATATCAGAGCTGTTCTACCTCCTACTTTCAAGTGAATTTCTGCAAAATAAAGTCCTCCAGACAAAGAATTAAGGTTGGCAGAATGTTAAGGGAGAAAAAACTCCCTCCCTCTGATTGTCCCCAGACCAATGATACTACAATCCTTACGTAGGTAGCACTGATGTCTCTCCTGCTCTGACTCTGCATTGCCCCACCTCTTGCCACCTTTGGGGCATGTGCTTAAGTATAAGATGCAAACTTTGCACTTATCTCTGAGCTAATGTGTGCTGAAAATAAAGTTGGTGGAAGGGGCCATAGCTGCTGAATCACTAGAAGGAGGATTACAAGAACCTGCAGTGAGAATCTATCCCAGTGGAATAAGGAGAAGAGAGAAGGAAGTGCAGAAGTGAGTGATAGGATTTCCTGGCCAAGGCAGTGGCAGACTTTGTCTCCCTGTCATAGAGGCTTTGGTTATCAGTGGGTCAATGGCATGCTGGCACATAGCGTGCCTTTTTTTTTATTGACTCCAGTGAAGAAATAAATTCCTTACCACTAGATAGATGATAGATAGATAGATAGATAGATAGATAGATAGATAAGATAGGGATAAGTTTTAAAGGTTGAATCAGAAGATCTCTGTTATTTGGCTTATCTGATTATGGTTTTACACAAATTTCAGTTTTCTGGATTAAAATTTTCCTTAAATGGGCCATTGGATTTCTGACCTGCCAGATTTACAAATTCCAAATACGTTGTCTTATCCTTACATGCAGAAATCTGCAGCAGTGGACTAGAATGTCAGTAAGGCTCCATGGCAAAGATGGGAAGATGCCCCCTAATTCAGGGCATATAGAATCAAATGTAAAGCTGGCGTAAAGTCAACACACCACTTAAAGAGAACTGGTCTCTCTTCCGCTATTTCAGAGCCTACCAATTTCATTGAGACACTGGGTCACATTATGGTAACTTCTTCATTGGAAGAAATTCAAAGGCTTAGCAAAAGAAAGTTGTAACTCCCTGGTAAATATTAAAATCTAATTCAACTTAATTTTAAACATTTTCTAATTGGATAATGTGTGCTTAGCCCTGCACTGGACATTGAATAGGGTTTTAAAATTTTGTTTTTTTCCTACTTCAGTGCATATATGTTTCCTAATAAAAATTAAATGATAGCAAAAGTCAGTAAATAATTTAGTTCTTAATTAGATCATTTTGTAGGACAGTTTGGTAGTTTTCTTTTTTTTTCCCATAGTGAGTGTGCAATCCCCTGTGAAGGGCAATAGAAATAACACGGGGTAACAGGCAGGCTTCACAGCCAAGTTTACTGCGATCATGTTAGAGAAGGTGACTAGAAAGTACTTTGATCCCACCAGACACATCCCAAAATAGAAGAATTAGCTGGAGTGAAGAAAGATCTAAAATTAAGTGCTTCCCCAGGTGGGTAGTAAGCATTCATGGAAGATGCAGTAATAGACAACAGGTGGGAGCCAAGATAAGAAAATCACCTGAGAGAGATCCTGTGATTACAGATACACCAGTGGGATGGTGGAATAAAATGGCGGAGGTTTTAGAATAAAGCAAAATGCAGAATAGCTAATAAGCAGTATTGGGAAAATCTGAAGGCTAGAGAGAGCGCCTCAGCTGTAGGGCTGGTTTATAAGGTCTCTGGGGAATACAGAAAGGGGAAAAAAATACCTAAAGTTTCAACCATAAGAAATTGGGCACTACAGGTATTCAAAACAGGGCATAAGATTTTGGAAAAGAAGACAGGTACTTAGTAATTAACCTTGGAGTCCAAAGGCAGGAGGTGGTCTCAGGAATAAGACAGTCTAATCTAGTGATCAAAGAGCACAATATTAGAGCCAGGCATGCAGAAATAGTGACTAATACCTATGCACCACACTGCATCGTTTTGAAGTACTTTTACATTGTATGAGTTCCCAGGTAATCTATTAAACGAATTTGCCTACTATGTGCCAGGAACTGTGGCAGAAAATAAGAATCCAGAGATGAAAAAGCCATAGCCCCAACACTTAGAGGAGAATGGTCAAGTGGGAAAGACTGATAGGCAAACAGACAGAACAGAATGCCTAAATTCCTGAACATCACACATAGACCAGTGAGAGAAGGGAGGCCATCCTGCTCTCTTTCATTTTCCTTCGTCTTTGTAACTGACTGAAAAGCTCAGAAGTGACAGCCTTGGAGCTGATGATAATGACTTAGAATCATTTCACATACCAAAACCCAAGAATTTAAATTTCCATACAAGTGAACGTTTAATTTCTGTCCCACAGGGCTGTGCTTAGAGCAGGGGATCATTTTAAAATTCCATAGAATAAGCCCTGCCACGCAGAGCACCAGAGGACTTGGAGGTGGATGGGCTCTAATGAACCGCAATGTGACTTGGGTAATGTAGAGCTCTGAGGAAAGACCTCATACAAATTTTGGGTGATGAACTAAATTTTTAAAAAGATGGAAACTTCTGCTTCAGTGGATGTGGGAAAAATTAAGACAATGAAGATGGGGGGCGGGTTCAGATGAAGGGATATCGTAAGATGCTGGGAACTTTGAATATTTTGAACCCAGTCCCCCTCCTCCCCGAACCCTTCACCCAAATGTTCTGTTGCTAAGACAACAGGATGCTAGCAGGCATATGCATGTGTCGGCTTCCTGCATGCGGTTGCCTAGCAACAGGACTCAGCAGAGCCTGGGCTCTGGCTCTTTACACCTACCCTGCTCCATCCATTGCCTTGACTTGCCAGTTGCTTTCCCCACCCCCAAGGCAAAGAAACAAGAAGCAGGAGAGTGCAAGAGGCTCAGGATCTGATCTTGTCAACAGCAGGAGAAAACCCTAGCCTGGCTTCACTCCAGTTAACCCCTACACTATGAAGCTATAAATTGTAAACTGACCATTACAGCTGACTGGAAATGAAATGATGATTCGACATTCTTAATATTTGAAATCTGGTTACGGAGTCCTACCCTGTAATCACCAAAGGGATATGATGATAAGGAAAATACTGAACTACTGAGGCAAGATTAATAGAAATATTTTACCCTGGGAATGAGATAACAGGAAATGGGATATTTGGGGGATAAAAGGAAGAAAGGGAAGGGGAGAAAAGAAATTAAGGAGAAAGAAATAATGGCTTAGAAGAAAAAGAGAAAAGAAGAGAAAAGAGCAGGAAAGAAAGGAAAGGCTTTTAACTCACAATAAATAATATCCCTTTGGAAACTGTGTAAACTGGAAAAATCTGCAATGTTATGTAGACTAGGATCTGATGCCTAAAATAATAACAATAGAGATTATTGAGGTTCTTTTAAATATATGACTTTACATTAAGGACTTTACATAGATTATTCCCATCTTCACAATAACCCTCCATGATAAAGGTTAGGAAAGTAATTTTGCAGCTTAGACTCAGAACAATTAAGTGACTTGACCAAGACCACACAGCTAGTAATTGTGGCAAAGCTAACAAAAATAGGTAGCGTTCAAACCAAAATTAGTTTGACTCAAAATCCACTCACTTTCTTAACATGTATTATGATAAATATCTGAGAAAATATGTGTAAAGTTTGTGAAGTCATACAAACTTGTTAAATCGGGGACCTTTTAAAGAAGCTATAACTATGCCTTATATAACATTAAACAAATTTTTTTTTCAAAGCTTTAATGCAATAACTTATAAAAGAAAATCATCTTGCCAAGTGGGAAAGTAAAAGCTGGTCCTTTAACAAAGGGTTCAGTAAAAAAGTTTAGAGTCCTTTTGAAGAAGCTGTAGAAAGAAACTCCAGAGTTACTCCCATTGAAAAGAAAGTTCAAATTTTGGAGATGTTTATGAAATTATGGGAAATTGGATACAGCATCAGATATATATAGAAAAACAATTGCTCCAGGCAATCAAACATAAGAAAAATACAAGGTTCCTCTGAAACCTTGGTGGCTTCTAATACAGAACTCCTTCCTGGCAGTAGCACACAGCCCCTGGTCAGCGAACATGTAGCAAGTGCTGAGAGCAGGGGTGGATACATACATATTCAGTGCCCCTTTCTCAGATCCTCAGACCTCCATGCCTACAGAAGACATGTGGCATGCCAGTCTCATCATTCAAAAAGATGTGCCTAAGCTTGCTTGACCTAGGCTTAAACCAGTAATTTTACCAGCTACATTTATTCCTTATTCTAAAGGATGAGTTCAGGCATACTTAGAAAATCCTTTTGTCATATTCATTAATTCCCAAGGTAATGGGCCCCCTCTAAATATTAATAGGGATCAGTCAGACCCTATCTGACTATTAGAGTCAAGATTCTGGTGTCCAGAATGCAAAAACTCAGGTTAACAGGTTAATGGCTTCATCCCTTCCCAAATTTAAAGCATTGTTATCATTATATCATATGACAGCTATTATCCAGAAATAACTTGTCTTTCCTTAAGGATCAGGACCAAATACTTTCCTGTGAAGAGCACAAACCAGAGTAGAAACATAAAGCAGGCATTCCAGCTTTTCTACACAAAGCTATACGTAGTAACTATGTTGCAGAGCTCTAAATAATATAAAATAGAATTCATAAAGTAATGCCCACAATGTGTAAAAACACAATGGGCAAAGACTATTGTCCCACAATATCTATTCCATCTTTCTTATATAGCCACAGAATTTTTAGCTAGGCCCATGGCCACTCACTCTAAAGTCTGCCCAATAAGATTTATGTGCAATTGTCTTGTGACAGTTTTTGTAACTCTCTAAGAAACAGCTATCGTACAAACTTTGCCCCTTCTTTTTTATTCCTTCCTTTTCCCCACCTAGTGCAATGTAGAAGATATCATCTTGGATTAGAAGACAGAGAGAGCCACAACTTGGAGTGACAGAGTATGGAGCCTGAAGGAGCCCAGGTCCCTGAGACACAGTGGAACAAAGCCACTATACTACCTCAGGACTCTGTACAGCGCTGCTTTATTTAGAAGAGAAGTAGACTTCTATCTTTTTTAAAGCCCCTATTTGTTGAATTGTATTGTTCCTTACAGCCATATCCAATCTTAAGGAATATACAAAGATTATACCATGGTTTTTGTAGCCTAATGGCTATCTAGGCTAGTAAAATAATTTGAATGATGTATTAGTCTGTTCTTGCACTGCTACGAAGAAATACCTGAGATGGGTAATTTATAAAGAAAAGAGGTTTAATTGGCTCGCAGTTCTGTGGGCTGTAGAGGAAGCATGGAGCATCTCTTGGGCTTCTGGGGAAGTCTCAGGAAACTTACACTCATGGCAGAAGGCGAAGGGAGAGCTGGCATTTCACATTGCCAGGAGCAGGAGGAAGAGAGAGGTTGGGGGGGGCTACACACTTTTAAACAAGATCTTGTGAGGACTCTATTATGAGAACAGCACTGGGGAATGGTGCTAAACCATTAGAAATCACCCCCATGATTCAATCACCTCCCACCAGGCCCCACTTTCAGCATTGGGGATTACATTTCAACATGAGATTTGGGTGGGGACACAAATCCAAACCAAATAAAACCATCTATAGCAGAAAAGAAATCCTGAATAGAAATAAGGATCTGAACTGTCTCGAGACAAGACTCTCTCATTTTTAACTGGTAATCTAAAGATCTCCTGTCATTTTCCTTAAGTATATAATTGTTTTCATAGTATACAGAATAAGATGTTCTCTTCAAAAAGAAGAAGATATTTTATCCACAGGCAAAAACTTGTCTTTTAACATTTACTTGCTGCTCCCTAGACGAGAGAGCTCTATCAGATCCTCATGAGCATACACCCAAAATGCACACCCAAGAGGTGTTGTTTCCAAGAAGTGACATCCAAGACGTGTTGTCACCACAGCCCTTGTGCTGAGAAAGCAAACCTAGGGGCCACTGGTGAAACTCATCTAATAAAATGAATGACTATAATATGTGACTTAATATCTTTTCAATGTTTAAAAGGAATGTGTATACTGAAAATTCGTATGATCCACACCACTGCTGTCTGATAGAAATATAACGCCAGCCACAAATGCAAGCCATAGATGCCACTCTAAGTTTTCTAGTAACCACACTTTTAAAAATCAAAAATAAACAACTTAATATAATTTTAATAATATACTTTATTTAACCCAATATATCAAAAATATTATACATGTTACTAATATAATCCGTATAAAATACCAATGTGCTTGAAATTTTCTTTTTTTGTACAAAGGCTTTAAAATCCAGTATATATTTTACACTTACAGTATATTTCAATTTAAGCTAGCCACACTTCAGATAGATGTTCAGCAACCACTGGGGCTCGTGGCTAACATACTGAACAGTACAGATCTGGAGTATGCCATTTATTGTTTAGTGGAATAATAACATCTTTGAATGCCTTGAGGCTCTAAAGTTTCCCAAGCCCAACCAAGGCTCCTGCCTTCTTGTCACAACTGTAACTAATGATAAAAAATGAAGGTTACTGTTTGTAAATAGCTACCAAAATGGTTATGCCATTATTACAACTCACAGTCATTCAGATCTCACTGATGAATAGACTTTGTGTCTACTGCTGCATTTAGCCTTATTCTGGTTCTGTCTTCCACAGAGAAGAGACACAGTAACCCATAATCCCCACATAATGACCTTCCGTATTAGGAAGCACAGAACTCCAGGGACATTCTCAGTTTACTAAGGTGCAAAGGTGGTAGGGATTTAGAAGATCCAAATCTAAATCTCAAAGCACTTAGACTCAGTTTCCCTCTGCCAACCCACTCATGATCCTTCCATTTTCCAGCATAGTCTGAAGGCCACAAACACTGTGAAAGTTTTCCTTTAACCATAATGCTGTAGTGAATACAACTTCTGACTCTGGGGTCTACTTGTAGCTTAGATCTTTAAAAAGAAGAATTTGAAGAAAAAGGAATGCAAGGAGACAGCTGAAGAGGAGGTGAAAGGAAAAGAAGCAACAGCAGAAGAGGGAGAAGAGGAAGAAATGTCTATGTCCCTAGAAGGGAGAGTCACATGTGTCGAAGGCTGACATTTGGAATGTAAACCTGAGAAAAATGTCTACCTCACTTACCTGTCTCATTGGAAGTTCAAGTATCAGTGATAAACCTTTTTTGAGACAAACTAAGAGTCCATGCATACCTAGTTAAGATGCAAATAAACCTAGGAAGTGAAATACCAAAACTTCAATTCTTACTGCATTTTCATTCATCAAACACAAGCAAATTGGTCAACTCAGCAGGCCCTAGAAAGACAGATACATAGGTGTTGACAGGCAGGATGGGAAAGATCTGGGAAACAGAAGCCTTGGGCCACCTATGCATTAGTGTGATGACCTTGGAGACCTGGAGGTAGGGTCATCTGAAGCAAAGAGGATGCTGACAAGAGGACAGAGATTGACAAACCTCAACTCTTCCCACTGTCCAGAGCCAGCCCTACCCAGCATGTCCACTGTTTACTATGACTTTGTGAGTTTGGGTTATCTGTACTTACTTCTTCAAGATATAAAGAATGTGGGCCGGGCACAGTGGGTCACGCCTGTAATCCCAGCACTTTGGGAGGCCGAGACAGGCGGATCACAAGGTCTGGAGATGAAGACCATCCTGGCTAACACGTAAAACCCCATCTCTACTAAAAATACAAAAAAATTAGACAGACATGGTGGCGGGTGCCTGTAGTCCCAGCTACTCAGGAGGCTGAGGCAGGAGAATGGCATGAACCTGGGAGGCGGAGGTT
>NW_012115044.1:5712611-5736364 GCF_000951035.1 Colobus angolensis palliatus
TGGGGATTACATTTCAACATGAGATTTGGGTGGGGACACAAATCCAAACCAAATAAAACCATCTATAGCAGAAAAGAAATCCTGAATAGAAATAAGGATCTGAACTGTCTCGAGACAAGACTCTCTCATTTTTAACTGGTAATCTAAAGATCTCCTGTCATTTTCCTTAAGTATATAATTGTTTTCATAGTATACAGAATAAGATGTTCTCTTCAAAAAGAAGAAGATATTTTATCCACAGGCAAAAACTTGTCTTTTAACATTTACTTGCTGCTCCCTAGACGAGAGAGCTCTATCAGATCCTCATGAGCATACACCCAAAATGCACACCCAAGAGGTGTTGTTTCCAAGAAGTGACATCCAAGACGTGTTGTCACCACAGCCCTTGTGCTGAGAAAGCAAACCTAGGGGCCACTGGTGAAACTCATCTAATAAAATGAATGACTATAATATGTGACTTAATATCTTTTCAATGTTTAAAAGGAATGTGTATACTGAAAATTCGTATGATCCACACCACTGCTGTCTGATAGAAATATAACGCCAGCCACAAATGCAAGCCATAGATGCCACTCTAAGTTTTCTAGTAACCACACTTTTAAAAATCAAAAATAAACAACTTAATATAATTTTAATAATATACTTTATTTAACCCAATATATCAAAAATATTATACATGTTACTAATATAATCCGTATAAAATACCAATGTGCTTGAAATTTTCTTTTTTTGTACAAAGGCTTTAAAATCCAGTATATATTTTACACTTACAGTATATTTCAATTTAAGCTAGCCACACTTCAGATAGATGTTCAGCAACCACTGGGGCTCGTGGCTAGCATACTGAACAGTACAGATCTGGAGTATGCCATTTATTGTTTAGTGGAATAACAACATCTTTGAATGCCTTGAGCCTCTAAAGTTTCCCAAGCCCAACCAAGGCTCCTGCCTTCTTGTCACAACTGTAACTAATGATAAAAAATGAAGGTTACTGTTTGTAAATAGCTACCAAAATGGTTATGCCATTATTACAACTCACAGTCATTCAGATCTCACTGATGAATAGACTTTGTGTCTACTGCTGCATTTAGCCTTATTCTGGTTCTGTCTTCCACAGAGAAGAGACACAGTAACCCATAATCCCCACATAATGACCTTCCGTATTAGGAAGCACAGAACTCCAGGGACATTCTCAGTTTACTAAGGTGCAAAGGTGGTAGGGATTTAGAAGATCCAAATCTAAATCTCAAAGCACTTAGACTCAGTTTCCCTCTGCCAACCCACTCATGATCCTTCCATTTTCCAGCATAGTCTGAAGGCCACAAACACTGTGAAAGTTTTCCTTTAACCATAATGCTGTAGTGAATACAACTTCTGACTCTGGGGTCTACTTGTAGCTTAGATCTTTAAAAAGAAGAATTTGAAGAAAAAGGAATGCAAGGAGACAGCTGAAGAGGAGGTGAAAGGAAAAGAAGCAACAGCAGAAGAGGGAGAAGAGGAAGAAATGTCTATGTCCCTAGAAGGGAGAGTCACATGTGTCGAAGGCTGACATTTGGAATGTAAACCTGAGAAAAATGTCTACCTCACTTACCTGTCTCATTGGAAGTTCAAGTATCAGTGATAAACCTTTTTTGAGACAAACTAAGAGTCCATGCATACCTAGTTAAGATGCAAATAAACCTAGGAAGTGAAATACCAAAACTTCAATTCTTACTGCATTTTCATTCATCAAACACAAGCAAATTGGTCAACTCAGCAGGCCCTAGAAAGACAGATACATAGGTGTTGACAGGCAGGATGGGAAAGATCTGGGAAACAGAAGCCTTGGGCCACCTATGCATTAGTGTGATGACCTTGGAGACCTGGAGGTAGGGTCATCTGAAGCAAAGAGGATGCTGACAAGAGGACAGAGATTGACAAACCTCAACTCTTCCCACTGTCCAGAGCCAGCCCTACCCAGCATGTCCACTGTTTACTATGACTTTGTGAGTTTGGGTTATCTGTACTTACTTCTTCAAGATATAAAGAATGTGACATATCCCCAACACTTCAATTTTTACATTTTATTAGGATCAGCTTGTCCTCTTTGGGCCCAGTAAACTTCTGGCCTTTCAGTTTATTTGACCCAATCATAAGGAAATAAACCACTAGTTCTTTGGACTTTTAAAATTCAGCTGGACAGTCCATTGAAAGCCTGTGCTTGACAACAAAGCCCAGAAATTTATGAGTACCAGAAAAGGGGCAACAGTTAAATTTTTTTTAAATAAATGAATGTTTATCACTTTCATTATCAGCTTGAATTCTGGTTCTTCCCTCTTTCTTCCTCTTCTATTTTCCTTATCCTCATTCTTTGTTTTCTTACAGGGATGCATAATTGTCTATAGGTTCAGGGCTGAAGGGCATTGTTTCTCTAAGAAGGCGGGGTTGGGAGAGACACTTGATCCTGTGATAAAGGAAGGGCAGAAACCCCTGTCCAGCTACATTTCCAGAACCAAGCTCATAAGAGGCTATTTATTCAGTCATTCAACAGCAATAATTGAGTTGCTATTATATGCCCAATCCTGTGCTCAAAGAATAGCAGTAATAGACATAAGAATACACGTCTGTGTTGAGTGCCATCATGGAGATGCCCCAGGGTGAAAAGGGGAACAGAGGAAGATGTTGGTTCTGGAAATGCAGCTGGCTGGGGGTTTGTGTCCTTTCTTTATCACAGATACAGGGGGCTCTCTCCCAACACTGCCTTCTTGAAGAAACAATGCTTATCAGTCATGAACCTATACATAGTTTTGCTTCCCTGCCAGAAAGCAAAAAAATGAGGATAAGGAAGGTGGAAGAGGAAGACAGGGGGAAGAACTAGAATCCAAGCTTATTCTACATCCCCTTTTCTAGTTATTCTCAAACAGTGAACATCCTAGAGGTAAAACAAGACACATTTAGCTTTTTGGTGCCATATCTTTTTCACTCAAGTGTCCTTGGAAACTGAGGCTCTGGTAGTGGCTTTTGGACCAACAGAAAGACACTGTAATGGTCTCAAATGTACTTATTAAGGGAATAGGTCCTCTGTGTGCTATGTCTGATTCTATTCTATTCTATTCTATTCTATTCTATTCTATTCTATTCTATTCTATTCTATTCTATTCTATTCTATGATTTTCACCTTCATTTCCAGTACATAATCTTGATACAAGTAAGAAAAGGAGAAGAAAAGGTACCAGTGCATTACAAAAACTGCATTTGAGAATCCTAATGTTCACTTCAAAGTGCAGTCTTCTTGGGTAAACATGCCGTCTGTTTGCATTTAATTCTTCCACACAAACCCTGCCAGAAAGTTAGCCAAATTGATAATCGATTCACATGATCTTTGCTCACTCATTTATTAAAACACACCAAACAGTTAATTCCCTTTTCTGTTGGGAGCTCTCACTGGTTCTACATGGCTTGAATGTTAAACAGTCACTCAGGGCTCAGGGAAAATAGCAGAGTCATTAGATGGTAACTGTTTCAAACTGTTCAAAACAAGTCTTAGAAATTAAGGGCTTCAATGTCCCTTCAATAAAATCACTTTGGTGAATATTTATTGAACTGATAGCTGACAGATGATAAAGAAGATTTAGCCTGTAATCCCAGTGCTTTGGAGGCTAAGTTGGGAGGATCACATGAGGCTAGGAGTTTGAGACCAGCCTGGGCAAGATAGAGAGACCCCATTTCTTAAAAAAAAAAAATTTGAACTTAGCTGGACATGGTAGCTACTTGGGAGGTTAAGGTGGGAGGATCACTTGAGCCCAAGAGCTCGAGGTTACAAAGAGCCATGATCACACCACTGTACTACAGCCTGGGCAACAGAGTGAGACTCTGTTTCAAAACAAAAAACAAAAAAAAAGAGTGGGTTGGTCAACTAAAGAACTTGAAAGATCTCAAAAAACTCTAATTCAGTTGACCAATCCACTTCTTTATTCCTACTTCTTCTACTTGAATAAGAGAAGAAAGAAGAGTTTTTGAATACCCTTCACTTCTCCAGCTATGGTATGAGCCCATTAGACACATTCGCAATATCTTACTAATACACTGATTCCCCACCAAGAGCCTCTATCTCTAGACAGGGAGATAGATATATAGCTGATGATTGATAGATAGATAGATAGATAGATAGATAGATAGATAGATAGATAGATAGATAGATATAGATATAGATATAGATATCAATATAGATGCTATAGATACAGATATAGATATAAATCATCCTCCTCTTTAGCCTGGTCCAGAGGCTAATAACAGAGACCCTAAGGAAATTGTGGCACTGGAAGGAAGCCAACAAGTTATAATATTCTATAGGCTAATCCTTTCTCTTCACACATGAGGACTTTGGGCTTCAGCAATTATTTGGTGGCCAGTCTACAACTCTTAGCCAAGTGTCTCAACTTCTAGGGTGATGCTCCAATTCCTCTGGCCCACAAACCTAGATGCGGTAACGAAGACATACCCTAGAGCTTTTCTAAAAAGCTTTGTTTAATTTTCCTACCTCACTGTGGTACAAATGTTAAGCTTTTCCCTGATACTTAAGCTATTTTATTTTATTATTTTATATTTGTATTTTATTTTTCATTCACTCATTCATTGTGCAATCATTGATGGAGATCCTACTGTGAGCCATGCATTGTGGTAAGGCTTTAGGAACATCAAAAATAAATTAATACTTTTCAGAATGATGGTGAATATCAATAGGTAATATTATTAAATTATAATTCAGTAAGTGGTAATGAAGATACTTAAGGAAAAATAAAAATGTGTAGATGTGATAACTAAACAAGAAAACAATAAAGCATCTAGTAAGTGCTCAATAAATGCAAGTTTATCTCCTCTGTGCAGTAGTTAACAAATGATAGCTTGCAAACCAACTGTCTCAGGACTTTCTGGGGAGCTTTATTTATATACTGGAGTGTAGCTCCGGAATCTTTATTTTTATTGTTCCCTAGGATGTTCTAACACACAGTAAGTTTTAGGACTCCAGTTTGATCTAAAATAGCAGAAGGAACATCTCTCTGAGGAGCTTTACAGAGGCTTCATAGAGGAGGCGACACTCAACTAAGTTTTTAAAGATAAGCAGGAATTTCAGACAAGTATTCACAAAGTTATAATGTGGAAAGAAATAATAATTTCTCTATAGTTTTCACATAGTAGAACTAGGACCAGTATATGGGAGGTGGGGATGATTAATGGGTACCAAAAAACGATTAGAAAGATTGAATAAAAGCTAACACTTGCTAGCACAACAGGGTGACTACAGTCAATAATAACTTAATTGTATATATATGTGTATATATGTATGTATATATGTGTGTACATACGTGTGTGTATATATATGTATTTTTTTTTTGAGACAGTTTTGCACTTGTTGCCCAGGCTGGAGTGCAATGGCGTGATCTCAGCTCACTGCAACCTCCACCTCTGGGGTTCAAGTGATTCTCCTGCCTCAGCCTCCCGAGTAGCTGGGTCTACAGGCGCCCACCACCTCGCCTGGCTAGTTTTTTGTATTTTTAGTAGAGACGGGGTTTCACCATGTTAGCCAGGATGGTCTCGATCTCCTGACCTCGTGATCCGCCAGTCTCGGCCTCCCAAAGTGCTGGGATTACAGGCTTGAGCCACCGCACCCAGCCAATTGTATATTTTAAAATAACTTAAAGAAAGTAACTTGTTTGTAACTAAAAAAAATGCTCGAGGGGATGGACACTCCATTCTCCATGATGTACTTGTTTCACATGGCATGTCTATACCAAAACATCTTGTGTACCCCATAAATATGTACACATACTATGTACCTACAAAAATTAAAAGTTAAAAAAAAAAAAAACAAGAAGTTTTTAGGGAGCTATTTTAAAATATATGAGCCACCCTGGAAGCATTTAAGCTGGGTTGGTTGACAAAAACCCTTGGGTCTTTTCCACTTACGTTTTTTCTACAGTGCCTATATTGGCTTTGCCAATGAATGAATAATAAATATAACTGAGTACATGAATAAATGAATGAATACATGCTATTGATTGTTTTCCTTTGTAAAATTGAAGACAGACTTTAAATCTACCCCTATTATTTATGTTTAAGAAACTGAGATCAAGGGCTTTTGAAATCTCATTCTCAGCTAGCTTTTCACACAGAATATGCTCAAAAAATATTTACAGAGTGCTGACTGAATCTCTATTAAATCCCAGCTTGTTAGTTCTACCCATTGTTTCTAGATTTTTAGTCTCTTTTGTAGCTGAGTCCTGACAATTATAGAGGGAAGTGTAGAGACACTGAGCTCCAAGATCTCTCCAAACTCTGAAACTGACGATGCTATCAATGGGCAGAATTTCTACGAATTCATTAAAATTAAATTGAGTCTATTGAATACCCTAATGGCAGTCTACTTGTCCTCAGAGGGAAGCTTCAGAGAATAAAAGGGAAGCTGCTTTTCGTGGTACTTACTTCAGCTCAATAACCAGGTGCTGAGTGTCTCCTCTGTGCCAAGAATGCAGAGTCCAGAGTTGAGCAAGGCACGACCTTGCCTCCAAGAGTTTGCCACGTAGTACTAGTCGTTGCTTTCCTCTGCTAAATATCTATACCTTTAGCCAGCCAAACACAGGCCATACTCTTAAATGAAAATTGTTTCCATGTTTAACTCAGATTTATCATGTGCAAAAAAAAAAAAAAAAAATGCATGGAATGAAAATGAGATAACAAACAAATAAATAATTAATTTTCTCCATAATAAAGAATAGTTTTTCAGTGCTTGCCAGATTCCTTTGTCAATCCAAGACTTATAACTCGAAGCAAAAAAAGAGGATTGCTGAAATAGAGACAACTGAATGGCCCTTTCTACAGAAGTTTTAAGGGTAGATGTGTAAGAAAGTGACTGGGACATGAGGAGGAAAAAGCATTAAGAGACTCAGGCTCTGCACTCCTGATACAGAAGCAGGTGGCTGCACACATGCCTGCTCCTCAATTGCTGAAGCAGTGGCTATTTAGCATACTCCACTCTACTTCTCCAGCCCCAGGACAGCTACTTCTTGGGCACCAAAACATCACCACCAGTCAGTGGCCTGACAGCCTTTGTACTTTTTCTGCAAATGAACAATAACAAGGCTTTGATTCTTTCCTTCTGTAGGTGTCTACCTCTACCTGAGCTCCAACATGAATAAGCTAAAATGAACTATTTGTTTTTGCACAAATAAGAAATACCAAGGAAAAGTTTAAAAGAGCTACATTTTCTACTGAATAGCGAAGACAAGAATGATTTCTTTATTAAACAAAATTAAATATTTTCCAAGCTTTTATCCTTTTCTCTTTAACCCTCTTCAAGTTCAAATCTAATTTTTTTTAAAGAACCACCAAATTGATTCTAAGAGAATAATTGCTAGGGCGTGAAAATACCGCCCGTATCCTGGAAACAGGCTGTGCCATGGGTCGTTTCTTAATTTTCACCCTATTAGGGTAATTTCCTACCACCGTGGGTTTTTTTCCAGCAACAGTTCCTGCATGCTGGCATCCTGGCTCCTTCACAGCTGCCTTGTCAAAGCAAAGGGAAAAGGGACCATTAACATCTTTGTGGAAATAGATGCAACAATGCCACTGTTCTATTAGCCTGCAATAGGGTGAGGACAAGGGAAGGAAACAAAATTGTCACATGAGAGGGCTGGTCATTTTCAAGAACTTGGCTGCTGTGGCTATTTAATTTAACCTGCAATGATGCCTTTTATAAATCTAGTACCCTAAAATGAAAATAGGCAATTCACATATAAACTAAAAAACACAATAAGCAAAAATGTTCAGCCTTCCCAAGTTAAGCAACAAAATGCAAGTTAAAAAAAAGAAAAAAAGAAAAAACATGACACCATTATTTGCCTCTTAGCATTTTTTAAAATGATAAAATCAGATGCTTTGAGGGTCCAGTGAAATTGATATTTTTGTACAATACTGATAGCACTGTAAATTTGAAAACTTGTTCTGGAAAGCAATTTACAATAAGTACTAATGGCTATGAAAATATTCATGCTCTTTGACCCAGTAATTCCAGTTACTAAAATCTATCCTAATAAAAGTATAGAAAAAGCCGTATCTCCAAATATATGCATTGTTCTTCCATTCACAATAGTGGAAAAATCAGAAACAATGTGCATGTATAGATGAACGGTTGAGTAAATTATAGTTTATCAACTAAAAACACCCATTAGAAAATAGCCTAGATCAGCACCTCACACATAGTAGGTACTCAATGATGACTGGGTTGAAATGTGTAAAAATATTTACAAAAAATTAAATGGAAAGTAAAATACAATATGCATGTCTGCTTATTAATACTCTGACAATATGTATAAGGAAAAATATAGTCAATTTTCTAAATTTTCAGTAATGTATTTTTTAATATTTTCATCCTGATTAAAAAAATGTAAAACTAAACAAATCAACCTATTTCCCTGGATTTTGGTAAGCTGGGAAACCCCTTAGACTGCAGAGTGTAAATACGTATTGCTACTCACATCTTTCACTCAAATCAGCCTCCTGATAAAAGGAGGCCTAAGGGTCCCACAAAGAAAGGAAGAGTGCACGGGGCGTATTAACACATATGTAAGACAGGCAGTTCAAAAATGTTACACTGCTAGTGATCATGATGAAGAAAACGTGGGTCTTCCCTGGCACTATGCAGAACTTCCTAGTGAAAATTCCAGTTGCTTCAAATTCAGTGTGGAAGCTGAGACTCCAGTGCGGATGCACAGACAGCTAAGGGTGATTCCGTAAGAATTGCAGAGTGAATGTCAACAAGGCCCTTTTTCGGGGGCTTACAATTAACTCTAAAAATGAGACACCTACCCTGGAAAAACTTCTAGGCTAGGAAACCTGGCTAGAAGCCTGAATTGGATCCAGTTCTGTATACCATTAACTGTGAAGTTTCAGCAAATCATGTAACTTCTGTCTAAATCTCAGTTACCTCATTGGGTAAAATGAGCATAACAATCCCTGCCCTGGCTGCCTCACACGACTGTTAATAAGGATTGAAGGAACAAGTTCACTGGTGTATGAGAGTCCTATGAACCATGATGTGCCATATCCAGGTAAAGAATGTTACTCATCAAGAAAAGAGACCTCAGTTTGCCACTTTGTGGCTCATTCTGGGTTTGCCAATTGTAGGACCTACACAATCAAAAATATAAGAAACATTCATCAATTTCTAGCCTTTGGGTAAAAACTGCAACCCTCTTCCAATACTCCTTTATTGCCCTATGATTGTTACCTGGAAGAAAATTATATAAAACAGTAAGAATGACACACACACAAAAAAATCTGTATATAAACAGTGGTATCTACTGGCAATAGGTTCAGAAGTGTAAAGTCTCATTTTCTTCCTTCCCTCAAATCTAGAAAAACCATTAGTGCCACTACAAAACTATTCTTTGTACCAATGGATATTAGGGCCCATCTAATAGTAGCTCGCAGTCAATGGGCGTGAGCACGTTAAATAATGAAACCCCAGAGAAGCTACAAGAAAGGGAAATATCTGTTATGTGGGAGACACATGAAGTAACCTATACTCAGCAACTTTCACATAAAGCAGGCACTCTTCAAGTAGCATTCCCTAGAAGTGTATTCTTCCCAACAAAGATCAAGGATGTCAACAAAGCTTCTACTACTGCCACCTACTCCCAGAAAGGCTGAGAAACAAAGGACACATTCCTGCGTAATAAGAACCACACCTTTTGCAGGAAGTGCACTGAAGGAGAGGAAATCTCTATTTTGTCTATAAGTACTTATTGAAAAAGTACTAAGTATTAGGGACAAAACAGAGAAGCAGATAGACAAGGTCTCTGCCTTTTGCCCGAGCACCCTTCATTTTGATGTTGTGCAATCTACATAGTAGCAAATTAAGAACACAGAAACAAAGTTTATGAAGTTTTGCAACTGAAGTCCAAATTCTGGGTGGTCATGAAATAATGAAAATTCTCCACTGTTAGAGTAAAAGTACCAATACAAAGACTTGTCCATTCTGAGGTGGGATGTAAATAGTATGGAATAAAGAAGGAATCAATTAGCTGTAGGACACACTCCTGCCAGCATATACTCCTTTCTTATGTTAACAAGAGTTTCCTTTGCTTAAGGATCTGTAGTCCCCAATCCCAGCCTGTGTATTTTCAGTGAACCTGACACCAATCCAAGATATCAGAGGGTAGCACATGAATTAGATTAAGTCAATCAGCACACTCCATCCCCGTGGCCACAGTGACTGGTTCAGGGATGGACACTAGACCCATATCAAGTCCATTAAGTCTGAGAAGACTTAATTCTAAGACATGTATTTGGTAATATTCAGGGAATATTTCTGATTTCTTTCCCACTGGAGATGACCTAAAGAGACACTGAGGTCTTAGATTTAAATCCGTTTTTTTTGTTTGTTTGTTTGTTTTTTTGAGACACAGTTTCACACATGTTGCCTAGGCTGGAGTGCAATGGCACAATCTTGGCTCACTGCAACCTCTGCCTCCTGGGTTCAAGTGATTCTCCAGCCTCAGCCTCCCGAGTAGCTGGGATTACAGGCGTCCACCACCATGCCTGGCTAACTTTTTGTATTTTTAGTAGAGATGGGGCTTCACCATGTTGGCCAGGCTGGTCTCAAACTCCTGACCTCAGGTGATCCACCTGCCTTGGCCTCCCAAAGTGCTGGGATGACAGGCGTGAGCCACCACACCTGGCCAGATTTAAGTCTTTAGTCCATTTTGATTTGATTTGGTTTCTGTATATGGCAAGCAATAGGGGTCTAATTTCATTCTTTTGCATATTGATTCAGTTTCCCCATTTATTGAAAAGACTGTCTTTTCCCCAGTGTATGTTCTTGGCACCTTTGTTAAAACACGAGTTCACTATAGGTGTGTAGATTTGTTTCTGCATTCTCTATTCTGTCCCATTGTTTTATGTGTCTGTTTTTATGTCAGTACCATGCTGTTCTGGTTACTATAGCTCTGTAGTATAATTTGAAATCAGGTAATGGGATTACTCTAATTTTTTGTTTTGGCTTAGGATAGTTTTGGCTATTCTGGGTCTTCTGTGGTTCCATATACATTTTAAGATTTTTTTTTCTATATCTGTGAAGAATATCATTGGATTTTCATAGGGATTACATTGAATCTGTATATTACTTTGGGTATTATGGACATTTTAACAATATTTTTTCTTCCAATCCAAGAACATAGACTATTTTTCCATTTTTCTGTGTCCTTTTTAATTTCTTTCACCAGTGTTTCATTGTTTTCATTACAGAGATATTTAGCTTTTCTAGTTAGTTCCCAGGTATTTAATTTCATTTGTGACTATTGTAAATGGGATTACTTTTAAAATTTCTTTTTCACATAGTTCACTCTTGGCATATAGAAATGCTACTGACTTTTGTATGTTGATATTGCATCCTGCAACTTTACTAAATTTGTTTGTCAATTCTAATAGTTTTCTTATGGAGTCCTTACGTTTTTCCAAATAAGATAATATCATCTGCAAACAAGGATAATTTGACTTCTTCCTTTCCAGTTTGGATGTCCTTTGTTTCTTTCTCTTGTCTGATTGCTCTAGCTAGGACTATCAGTACTATTTTGAATAACAGTGCTGACAGTGGGCATCCTTGTAATGTTCCAGGTTTTAGAGGAAAGGTTTTTACTTTTTCCCCACTCAGTATGATACTAACTATGGTTCTATTGTATATGGCTTTTATTATGTTGAGATATTTCCTTCTATCCCCAGATTTTTGAGGAATTTTATCATGAAGGGATGTCTAGTTTTATCAAATGCTTTTCTAGCATCAATTGAAATGATCATATTATTTTTATCCTTCATTCTGTTGATATGAAGTATCACATTCATTGATTTCCATAAGTTGAGCCATCCTTGCATCCCTGAGAGAAGTCCTCCTTGGTCTTGATGACTAATCTTTCTAATACATTGTTGAATTTGGTTTGCTAGTATTTTGTTGAGAATTTTTACATCAATATTCATGCAGATATTGGGCTATCATTTTCTTTTGTTGATGTGTCTTTGTCTGGTTTGGTATCAGAGTAATATTAGCCTCATAGAATGAGTTTGGAAGTATTCCCTCCTCTATTTTTCAGAGTAGTTTGATTTGAATTGCTATTAGTTCTTTAAATGTCTGTAGAATTCAGCAGCAAAACCATGAGGTCCCAGGCTTCTTTTTAACTGGGAGACTTTTTATGATGGCTTCAACCTCATTATTTGTAATTGGTCTGTTTAGCTTTTGGATTTCTTCCAACTTCAACCTTAGAAAGTTGTATATATCTAGGAGTTTGTCCATTCCTTCTACATTTTCCAACTTATTGTCATACAGTTGCTCATAGTAGCCACTATGAATTGTAATGTCTCCGATTTTGTGTCTGATTTTATTTATTTGTATCTTCTCTCTTTTTTTCTTAGTTAGTCTGGCTAAAGGTTTGTCACTTTTGTTTAACTTTTCTACAAACCAACTTTTTGTTTCATTGGTCCTTTGGATTTTTTTATTTCAATTTCATTTATTTCTGCCCTGATTTTTTTCTTTCGTTACTTCTGCTCATTCTAAATTTGGTTTATTCTTTCTTTTCTAGTTCTTGAAGATACACTGTTAGATTGTTCATTTGGAGTTTTTCTTCCTAAAATGTAGACACTTATAGCTATAAATTTATCTCTTAGTACTGCTTTTGCTGTATCCCACAAGTTTTGGTATGTTGTGTTTCCATTATCAATTGTTTCAAGAAATTTTTTAATTTCCATCTTAATTTCTTCATTGACACACTGGTCATTCAAGAGCATATTCTTTAATTTCCATGTATTTGTACAATTTCCAAAATTCCTCTTCTTATTAATTTCTACTTTTATTTCGTTGTGGTCAGAGAAGATGTTTGATATTATTTCAATTTTTTTAATGTTTAAAGACTTGTTTTATGACCTAACATATGGTCTCTCCTTGAGAATGATTTACATGCTGAGAAAAAGAATGTGTATTCTGCAGCTCTTGGATGAAATGTTCTGTAAATATCTACTAGATCCGTGTGGTCTTTAGTGCAGTCTGATGTTTGTTGATTTTCTGTCTGGGAGATCCATCTAATGCTGAAAGTGGAGTCTTAAAGTCTCCCACTATTATTGTATGTGGTCCTATCTCCTTCTTCAGCTCTAATAATATTTTATACGCATGGGTAATGTACTGAATTTCACCTGAAGCCAGCAAGTCTCAGAGACTCACCCAAGGCCCTCAACATAGTACCTGGGTATCAGTGCTGGTTATTCAGGGCTCAAGGGCGCTTCAGTTAGCAAGTGATGAATGCTGCCAGGATTGGGTCCTTTCCTTCAAGGCAGTGGGTTCCCTTCTGTCCCAGGGTGTGTCTAAAAATCTCATCCGGAATCTAGGACCTAGAATGGGGGCCTCACGACTCTACCTGGTGCCCTATCCTGCTGTAGCTGAGTTGGTATCCAGGATGCAAGACAAAGTCCTTCCCACTCTTCCCTCTCCTCTCCTGAAGCGGAAAAAATTTGTCTCTTTTGGACCCTCAAGCTCCACAGCCTAGGGTTAGAGGAGGGGAGATGCCAGCACTCTCTTGGTTTTCCCAGCTGGTGTCTCAGTAGGTTGCCCCGCTGTCCACTGTCCACTGCCTACGGGCCTGGTTCAGTACTAGGACTTGCCTATGAGTTGCAGTCCTTACGGGCTAGCCTTTCACGTTTACTTGGAGACACAGTGCACTGGAGCCCTCTGTGGCAAGGTTTGCAGGCATTCAAGCTCCAGCCAATCACTGAGATTTACAATTCCTCTCTGGCTAGGGCTGGTTTAAAAGCTCCCTCTGTGGGCAGGCACCAGCTGAGTTTGTTAGCATTTTTGCTTCTGCTCTAACAGGATAGCACAGAGTTTAATGCCTCACAATTGCTGTGTTCTTCTTACCTCAGTGCTCAGAGATGTTCTCTGCACCAAGGCCCCCATTGGAGAGGGTAGGAAGGGATGGTATCCATGAAGACTCCAGACTGTTCTTTCTACCTTTTCAGTGCATCTTTCAGTGATATGAAGTGAAAAAGTTAAAATCAGGTACTGTGAATGCTCACCAGGTTTTCTGTTTTTATGAAAGTGTTTTTTCCATGTAGATAGTTGTTTACTTGGTGTCCTTGTGGGGACCGGGCTGGGGACAATTGGTGAAGCCTTCTATTCAGCCATCTTGCTCCATCCTCTCTAATTCCAAGAAGGGGTTTTTGTTTTGTCTTGTTTTAACATGCTCTGCTATACTTATCAACTTTCAAAAAATATTTTTCCTTTCTCTGTCTAAAGTGTTTTTATATTTTAGAAAGCCCATATTCCTTGTGACCTCTCAAAAAACTGCTCGGCCATTAAAGCCCCGTTATGATACTTCCTATGACTGCCTAAACTCAGGTGCATGCCTTCAAGACATGTACAATCTAGTTGTAAAGAAAAGACTCACTGGAAACAATAGAGTGAATTGGTTTTAAAGTGGGGATCCAAAGTTATAAATTCTGCTAAAGGCCAAAGGAGAAGGCATTATTGAGACTGGATATTTGGGGAGGCTTTTCCAGGGTAGACAGGAATTTACAGTGGCCTTAAATCATAAAGATTAGAATTAATGGAATGAGAATTCCAGGTGGGAGAAAATAGGTAAACAATAAGAGGGAAATGGGAGTGGGCATGGCTCGCAATAAGCACACAGAAGAAAAGAGAATCTGTGAAGAGGAGATGTGTATGTGTAATCAGGCACTGACACATGGAAGTTTCAGGAATTGTTGCAATGAAACCTTTATAAAATAAGAAAACAATTTCAATAAGTAAAATATACTAGATATTGAACTAGACTCTAGTAAGTTTTGAATTAGATTTCAGAGTAAGGAAGAATGCTTAATGTTGACAATCTCAACCTTGATTTCTGGGCAGCTGGATAGAGATGAACAGATTTCACAGGGCTACCTTCAAGCGTGAAGCAGCATGAAAACAATGTTAGTTAAAATTAATGTTAAATTTACTTATTGCCAGGAACATTACTAACACTTTACATATATTATTTCATTTAATCATCTCAACAACTCTGCAAGACAAATATTATTATATTCTACATTTTATAGTTGAAGGTATTGAGGTTCAAGAAAATTAAGGAACTCAGTCCTAGCTAGGCTGTGATTTGCATGTGTATATATATATATACACACACACACACACACACACACACACACATAGAGAGAGAGAGATTTCATAACACCAGAAGTTGTGCTTTTGACTACTGATATAATATGGATATTTGTCCCTTCTCAATCTCTTGTTGAAATGTGATCCTCAATGTTGGAGGTGGGGCCTGGTGGGAAGTGTTAGTGTCATGGGGTGGATCCTTTATGAATGACTTGGTGCTTTCCCTGTGATAATCAATGAGTTTTCACTCTATTAGTCCAGGCAAGAGCTGGTTGTTTAAAAGAGCTTGGCATCCCCCTTCTCTTTTTTCCTCTCGCACCATGTGACATGCCTGCCCCACCTTCGCCTTCTGCCAAGAGTAAAAGCTTCCTGAGGCCTCACCAGAAGCTGAGCAGGTGTTGATGCCATGCTTGTACAGCCTCCAGAACTGTGAGCCAAACAAACCTCTTTTCTTTATAAATTACCCAGTCTCAGGTATTCCTTTAAGGGAATGCAAAATGGACTAAAACAACTACTATTCCAACATATATATGAATTAGTTGGGTTGCATACATGATAAAACCAAATAGATACACGTGGTTTTAAAAAGCAGTAAAAGAAGTCCTAAGGCTTCTTTTTGTACCAGGTATCAATCCAACTGGATGTGGGAAGGCAGGTCCAAATATCCCAGAGCTGGGACACAGGAATCCAGGGTGGTGGGTGACGGGAACAGCTTAGTGTTAAGGGGCCCTAACCAGTTGCTATTTATCAACGAGTGCAAAAATATTTTAGTATTTTAACAACTTGCATGGTCATTCCACTGTGTACTGGGAAAAAAGGCAGCCCGTCTCTACGAAAAATACAAAAATTAGCCAGGTGTGGTGGTGCATGCCTGTAATCCCAGCTACTCAGGAGGCTGAGGCAGGAGAATTGCTTGAACCTGGCAGGTAGACCTTGCAGTGAGTCAAGATCGTGCCACTGCACTCCAGCGTGGGCAACAGAGCAAGACTCCATCTCAAAAAAAAAAAAAAAGAAAAAAAGATTATAGGATATATAGAGAGAGGTGGTTTGGAAGTCATATTTATTGGTGCATCTGGAGAAGAAACACAAGAATGAGATAAACAGAGAAGAAAGGGGTGAAGAGCAAAGGCTCCATGATACGACTCTTCCCTTTGCCCCTCCCTATCATCTTGAGTAAAATTATTAAACTCACAAAATAGTTGAGACACAACAATTGGAGAAGTGGAAACTAGTGAAGGGGCAAGCCTTTGTGTCCATGCTGATGTATTGGAATAAAGACCACCCAGGAAGCCCTAAAGCACAAAGGCAGAGAGCAGGAAAAGAAGGGAGCGATGGAGAAGGGAGAGATTGCAGAATGAATGTAACCAACTAATGCATCAATATGTCTCCAGCCTGAGCAAAGCGGGACCTACTACAAATGAGCTTGCTAGTGCAATAAGTATATTCGGATTCCCTTTCTAAGGCTGCTTCAGGATTCTGGAACTGAACATGCCATTCTTCTCTGCATATCTGAACTGCTCTTGTCATCAGTAAAATTCTCTACTCAAAAGCCAGAATGGACTTTTTAAAGTCAAATCTGACCATGTTTCTCATCTTATTTTAAAGCTCCAATCAAATTTGGACATTCCAACCCTCCCTTACATTGAATCTGACCTCTCCACTTTCTCTTCCGGAAAGGGCACAACAGAACTGGATTATTGGACAAAGACACAGCCAATCCCAGCCAAAGGAGCCACCAAGAAATGTCCAAAGACAACTGTTAATAACAGTAACACACATGAGTTAAGAAGTAAAAATGAAATAGCATTCCTGAATCCAATGATATTTCTGGTAGAAATAATCAAAATAAAATAAATTTGACAATGTTTAAAGTAGTCCGTGCAAAAAAAAAAAAAAGGCAGCCCAGTATATGACCCCACTCATCCTTACCACACAGTCCCCTGGACTCCCACTGTTAGCCAAATACATCCAGCACCACAAGTGAGACAAGCAGAGCACCAGCTGGATTAAAGGGTCCTCATTTATTCTCCACTGCATGACCATCTGTCTCACACCTGGCAAGGGAAAGGTGGAAACAAGAGAAAGAGAAAGAAGAAGATAAGTTAGAAAGAATAGAGTAATTGATTGTTTTATTTGATCTTAAAACAAGTCAACCAGAACATACCTCCTCCAGTTCCTAGCAGGCTGCAATTCCATATAAGAATAAACTTAGTGAGATGGTGATAATGTCACTAGAAGAGTTGCTTAAGCAGAAAAGGTTATTTTACATGGAAGTTAAAAGCAAGATGTGCTGTGAGTAGATGTGCTCGGTGTAAAAAATCAGTTCTTGTAAAATTAATAGTTGAATTATATTCATTGCATTTTAAAGGTAAAGTGTTAATAAATTCATATAATGAAAAGAGTAAAAAGTAAATTCAAATTCTCAGACCAAGCCACCGTTCTTCAAACTTTGAGAAATGCAGACTGGTTTTTATTGCAATTATTTTAAATCTTAACAATACTTTCTGGAAAAGTGAAGGCTTTAGGTAGTAACCTTCTAATAGCACAAATAAAATCTTTTCTTATGAGATTTTAAGTTCAACATGCAGTGTAAGAATTTTTTACAATTGCATTGATCATTTGAACTCTAGGGCTCCTGATCCTGAGGGCACATATTTTGCTCCTCATTAACCAGAAAAAAGTAAGGATGGTGGTATACCACTTATTTTAAAAGCTATTTTCTAAAGATTGAATATGAAAAACATGGTCATTTTCTTCAATTTGAACATGATTTCTTCTATTTGCATGTAATTTCATAAAATGATTATTTAAAATGGTTGTGCTTTTAGTCATAACCTTGTAAGGGGGTAAAGCAGTGGGGGAGGGGATTTGAAAATGGTAAACTTTTATATTGAACAGGACTTCCAACTGAAGGTTACAGCTGGGTGTTGAAAATGACATCATAATCCCTTTGATGACCCATATGGATCTCATTGGTAATAATCTGTATTGACGACTAGAATGGTTTTGTTTATAGAATTATCTACTAGCCTTCTATTTTATCTTTTGAAGAAACAGTTTTGAGAGCCCTCAGCTAAATAGGGGTTCCAGTATCAGAGCTGTGAGCAACACTGCCCTGATGGGAAATGAAGGGGAGCTGAACTTGGGCATTTACAGTGTGCCTTTCACAGGATCCTTCTTTTGCCTGGCAGACAGTCTAATGACTAATTGTTCAACCTGTGATCAGATAGTTTCTCACACAGGAAATTTGTTTATACTGGCAGACATCCGTGTGGCTCTCATCTGACCCATGTCTAGTTTATGCCTGCCTGACCATTGCTCCAGTGCTGGGAGCCCAACCGTGTTCTTGCCTGTATCCTGAAGAAAACCTGGTCTAGGGTAGCCCCTATTTCTTCAGATGGAAAATACAAATTCAGTACACCACTAGAATATGAAACAAGTTCAAAGATTTTTACTTACAGCTCCTGGGCAAAGAGGATAATGAGTTGGAAGGGCAGTCCTCCATCCCTGGGTCACACAAGGCAGGAATGAAGAGTCCGGCTGAGAGAGGAGAAAGAAAAAGAGAGAGAGTGAAGCATGCAATGACTAACAGTATTTATAAGGGATTAGACTGTGGGTCACTTTAAGTTTGAGGGCAGATGCCTAGTGGTTCATTTAAAGGTAGCAGGAAAGAAGACAGCCCCACCTGCTAGGCAGGAAAGATGCCTCTAAGTTCTTCTCTCCATCCACTGGCTTGAGCCAGCCAGTGGCTGTGGTATAGAGCTGGAAGCTGTGTCCAGGGTGATTGAGCCCTACTTCTGATATGAGAAAATTAGGGTGCTGTGGCAACGTAAAATTATAAGAATTCACTATGGAGACCTTTTTTTAAAAATTTTTATTTTACTATTTGGAAAATCATCCACAAGAGCTACCTGTGGACTTTATTTTCAGTGTCTTTGGAATGCCAAACACAGGGTGAGGTGTCATATATTTAGAAATAAGTAAGACCCAGATTTTTCCCTCAAATTCCTTGCAATCTAGCTTTTCTTCCTCTGTATTTCATACTGCCCCCTTTCCAGTCATTGTACTAAAAACAAGGAGTATTTTCCAGCCACTCCTGCCTTCTTGAAGAAACCTCTTTCCACAGACTTCCTTTTAAGATGTTCTGTTTTCACCATCCATCCATGCTGATTGGACAACTGGCCCTTGTTGGGCTTACAAGTGTCTTTCTCCCGGAAAATGGAAAATGGGAGCTCAAAACAGTAAATCTCGTGGTACTTGCTTGGACTGAGAATACCAGTGAATCAGGGTGTTTGCTGTATCACTCTGAGGCAGAAATGGCTGATCTGCCAACATGGACATGCAGAGAGATGCAACAACATGAAGCTAGAAAGTTCAAGAGCAATGAAGCCAAGGTGCTCAGGACTGACTTTCCAGTTTATATGTTCCACTCCCTCAGGAGGACACACTTCCTGCTACAGGACTCTGTGGGAATGAGATCCACAGTGCCGCTGGACCTTCTCAACATATTTTCTCTTTTCACTTTACATTTGATTAAGTTTCTATTCCTTAACCAAATAGCCCTTGTCTAAAACATAACTTGTGGACTTAAGATTATAAAAGAAAATAAATTCCAGCAAGAAAAGTCAAAAACAGCATTAAATCAGGAGTGTGCAGGCATCTGAATTTTAGTTTAGCTTTTTCCCCTAACACCACTATCGTAATCATATGATCCAGATTTTCTAGGAGAATCATGATATTTAAAAATCTCTTTCATTGATAAAAGAACAATATTGTAAAAACACATGTAGGCAGTTATGTGTCAGTAAATGTTTAACGATCAGCTCTCTGGCAAAGAAAGCCATGCCCTAATATTTAGCCTCGGCCAATTTCCATGGTATAAATACTTCTATTGTGGCAGATTTCAAGCAACTAACCTGTCACTGAACACTGAGTTTGGAAGAGATGCTAACAATCATCACTCATGAGCCAGGACAAGATGGCTCCAGCACACCACTATGTAAGGCACAAGTTTTAGTAAAACTCCGGTTTACAACTTACCTTTGCTCCATTATTATGCATTAAGTGGATTTCTGTCTGTGCCTCCATTATATGTAGAGTTAGAATAAAAAATGACCACTTAGAATGTTGTTGAGAGGATCAAATAAGATGATATGTACCTTACCTAATGCCTGGCAATGTGTATGTTCAACTAACAGCAGTGATTGTTGTTGTGTTTGTTGTTGTCATTACTGCTGTTATTATGAGTATTATTGTCAGATTATGGGTCTCAGTTTGGGATTGAAAAATACAGCCCCCATAATTATTATCAATTTCCTGAATAACCTTAAATAAATTACCTGATTTTTGTGTAAGTCAATATCCTCAACTCTAAAATGGAGTTCTAAGGAAAGTCACTATAGTATTTTTCCTTCAAATCCTATGAAGACGTAAGAGTGAAGCTATGTGAGAGACAGATTTGGGTCCAGAGGAAAAGGGAGGGAAAATGGCAGGGTCAACCCACCTCTAAAATCAAACCCTCAGGAAGTAAAGCCGTCCAGTGTGATGTCCAAAAATGTCTCTCTGCCTCGAGTACCTTCAGAAGTACACAAACTGCAGCATTATGCAAAAGTTCAGCCCAGGCCATTTTTTTTTTTCTTTCTTTCTTTTTGAGACAAGGTCTACTTTGTCGCTACCCAGGCTGGAGTGCAGTGCTGTGATCATGGCTCACTGCAACCTGGATCAACCAGACTCAAGCAATTCTCCCTCCTCTGCCTCCCAAGTAGCTGAGACCACAGATGCATGGGCAACTGCACCCGGATAATTTTTTAATTTTTGTAGAGATGAGGTCTCACTGGTCTCAAACTCCTGGCCTCAAACTATCCTCCCACCTTAGCCTCCCAAAGTGCTTGGATTACAGGCATGAGCCATTATGCCTGACCTCAGCCCCTGCTTTTAATGGAGTATCTCAATGGCTTAATTAGGAGAAAGAAAATAGGTTGAAATGAAAAGCAGAGAACATACAAAGAAAAGGCTAAAGTGCCTTCTCTTTGCCATTATTAAATTGAATTACATTTGGCTTAAAGCAGTACCTCTGCATATTTAAGTATGGCCTAAAGGTTTCTCAGTATATAATGAACTGTAACATCATGTGATATGTAAATAGACTGTAACCTACTCTTATAACAAGTAACCAAGCCTCAGCCCATCACAGCAGCCAAGTTTCAGCCAATCACAGGCTGTCAAATGTTAAAATCTTGTTCAAATAAGGCAAACACCTGCCCCAACCAATCCAGCTGTTTCTGGTTGTTTTTGTTTTTTTGGTTTTTTTGTGTGTGTCCATAAATGTTATCCAACCCTGGAGTCACTCAAAACCTTTTATGGTTCTGGGAGCTGACTGATTTGCAAATTGTTCTTTACTCAATTAAACTCTGTTAAATTTAAGTCATCTGAACTTTTTCTTTTAATGTTATTTTACCACCAAGAGCAAAGTAAACATGTAAGACTAGGGCTAGTAACTACCTCAAGAACACAGACCCTTTTACTTGGTGTCCTGAGAATATGATGTGATCAACCTCATGCTACTTTCTCTCCTTACTTTCTATTCTCCCAACACACACACACAAACACACACACACACCCTTAGTTCACATGTGATGTGTGTACAAACAACAACAGTCTGGTCAAATGGCAAATTTGTCTCCTTGCTGGGTAGGGGCAGGGCACTGATTTTAAGTGAAGGCTTAAAATCAGTTCACTCTAAACCATAAAAGTAAAACCAGCTCAGTTTCTTTTTCAGGGAAAGAGAGAAACAAACTAGAGGGAAGGTGGGAATTAGAAGTTGGGGCCCAAAGAGAAGAAACACTAACCTGAGAGAAAGGGAAAGTATACAGAAAAGAAAGTGGTTCTTAAAAACAAAGAACAAAGAGGTGGTCAAATAAGAAACTGATGAGAAGAGGGAAGAGATTACAAATTATGAGAGGAGGGATGTGGAGAATGGAGAAAATGGACAAGAAGAGGAATTAACGATGAAAGAATTTTTTATTGCACTTTTAAAATCACAGCATCAAAGATTTCCCAAGCTCCAACAGGGCAATACAAGTTTGTGTATAGGTAGCAATCCTGAACATCGTCTTCGGTAAAGATTGAAAAGGTGCTAGGAGATACCTTTTTTTAAATATACATAACATTTACATTCAAATAAACCTGGAAGGCAGGAGAAGGGCAAGCTGCCTGCTGTATCCCATTTACAATCCTGAAACAGAAGAGCCAAGTACCCAGAATATTCTGGACAGATTAATCTTGGCCGAGGTCTACATAAAGATGAAAAAATGCAAAATTAAAGTAATTCTGTCACTTAAAATAAAGAGTAATTACTTACGGGAGGAAGGAAACCAAATAAAGTAGCAAAGAAATTCTCTGATTCAGTGAAATTCATAGAAATGAAAAGATTTCCTATAAGATCTGTTAGATGAACGGTAATTCTCTGAAACTGCAGACACAGGATTTGATTGGGACCCTTGCTCAACTCTTGTTAAGGTTGTTGCACCTTCTTATCATTGCTAGCACGAAATACACGGTCATATTGCACCATAAAGAAACACAGTCAACCTGTTTGAAATCAGGCTGTAGATTTAGCACCATATGATTTGAGCCTCGACTAAACTTATCTTTGGGGTCTGAAAAGTAATATTTGTTTACTGCTTAAAACACACCATTTGCGAATGAAATTATCATCCCTGAATCACAACGCTATAAAAATGTTCTCTCTGGGCAAAATCAAATGAAGAATTAAGTTCTTTTGCAGTGAACCTGGGACTATCCTTCCAGTCAATTTAACTACCTGGATGGAGTGAGAAGGCACACACTTAAACACAGTTAAAATTAAAGCTATCTTTTGCCTGAGTTATCTGCAAATACTCAGCAACTGGGGTTTAGCTTTTACTTCCTACCCCGCTATGACTACAGGGACCTATAGATTTTTCCAGCCTAAGCTTAAATCATAACATGGATAAGTAACAGCTAAATGATAACATAAGAATTTAAGAAATAGAAGTCAGAAAATCAGGGGCAAGATGAATGAAAATGTGAAGGACATCTCTGTCATGATAGTGATATAAAATTTTCACTCAACACATCTGGCAAGTGAACTAGGCTTTCAGAAAACATGAAAATGAAGAAGAGTTTCTTCCTTCTTCCTTTCAAATCAGATTACAATGTGCATACAAAAGGACCTGCAAATAGAAATAAGAAAATTCCATTAATGTGATAATGATATTCTGAATGACCTGAACAAACAAAGGAGATTGGGACTTTGGAAGTAATTTGTCAATCGTTTCCTCTTCCACATTTCGTGAGCTCCTGAATGAAAGGGTTTTAGAAAATGCTGCCGTGTCTCTGCTAGGCCAGCTTTGTTCCATCTGCCAGAGAATGCCTACAGGAAAAATTAATTCAATAAAACATGATTTCCATTGTGATGTTAGATTGGTTTTACTTTCCATTAATTAAAAAATATATATTAATTTCCCCAGTGTATGGAAAATTTGTTCAGAAAGGAAGTTGAGAAAGATGTCCTTGTGGGAATCACAACTGAATTGAG
>NW_012115044.1:5736414-5748636 GCF_000951035.1 Colobus angolensis palliatus
TATATATATATATATATAAAATAAGAGGCAGCCTCAGCCACACCATATGCATGCTAGAATACATGTGAACTGAAGGGCACTGGGAAACATGTCTCTAACTTGATCTTTCTAAAGTTCATGTTCTGTGTAAAATATACCCACGGACCATGGCAAAACCCCCAATAAAATGCTCAAGTACTTGGGCAGTAAAGAGGTGATGTGAAATTATTAACGACTTTGTTTGCATAAGACTCTAAATTTCTATCTCATCTCCCCACCTGACCCCTTCTGCCACCACTGCTTGGCACCATAGTAGGTCAGAATTGTGTCCAGTGTGTATATTTACCTGAAATGGCCCAGAATAAAAGGAGTCAGTAGATAAATCCAAAGTCTTTACCAAGGATCATTAGGCAAATGAGGAATACTGACTTGTATCTTCATGTCCAGAAGGCCCATCTGAAAGTTGGAAACAGACAAGATCCAGAAAGAGAAGCTGGTGAACACTGGAGTGGTGGTGTGGGTAACAGCAGGAGTAAAGTGAAAAGGCTCAGGAGTAGCAGAGCAAGGACAGGTGTAAAGGTTCCTTTTTATTTGACCTGGACCCCATGGGGCAGGAGGCCTGGTGTATACACAGATTTGGGGTGAAGTTTCCCAGCAGGGAAGAATGTCCCAAGAAGAAAGAAGTCAGTTAAATAAGATGATGTGGTAAGCACAGTGCAGATGTTAGGTATTGTTAGTAGGTGGGTGGGAGTGCAGTGGGAAAGGTCTGATGTGACAGTACAGGCCAGGAAGATTGGGCTCTGTATGAGTTGTCCTGGTCGTCAGGAGATAGAGGATCTCCCACCTGGCCAAGCCACAGAGAGACTCAGCACTGAACACCAGAGCAGAAGCCACACCGGAGCCAGTGTTGCACAGGAGCTTACAACCCCCGCTCTCAGGAAAGATGTTTGCATTTGAAACCTGGATCTGACATTTGCAGCTCTGTGACCTTGGGTAAGTAACTCAAGTCTCCTTGTCCAAGTGATAATAGTAGTCCTTACATAGATGGGTTCTTGTGAAGATTAAATGAACTGCACAAATAAATGATAAATATAAGGTAATGGATATTTTAATTAACTTGATTTAGTCATTCTACAATTTATACATTTTTAAAACATCATGTTGTATACCATATATATGTGCAATTTTTATTTGTCAATTAAAATAAATAAAGCAGAATTATACCAAAAATATTAAATTAGTTAGTAAATGTAAAGTACTTAGAATAGTGCCTAGTACATAGTGAGCAATCAATATTAGCTATTATAATTGCTTATTAATATACTTGATACTATTTTGTGAAAGATAGAAAAGAAGAAGCTCCTATCCACAGAAGCTACTCTTTTATATTACAATGGCTAGAACTCTTTTCTTGCTTTCTGTCTTGGAGCAGATATTCGACTCCTCCACCTTTTACTTGGGAATTTTATTTTAATAAACTAGGATCTCTCAATTCAAAATAATTTCTGAATGTTAAATTTCAATGTATAAGTCAAGCTTTAGAAAACATATGCAGTATTATCAATTTATTTTTGAAACAATTACATATCTATTTTAAAGACACAAATCTTTTGCACTAAAATTTGTTTTAAATGTTACGGTGGGTGCATTTAGTCCATGGATCTTGAAAAACAAAGTATTACAAAGGATGTCTTCCTAGCATCACCTGCTCTCATTCAGAAGGAAGGCAGTCTCTTCATTAAACATAGGGATGACCTCCTTAAGTGGTTTCTTTAACCAGTCTGTGAGTCAGCCTTCTGCAATATTCCTATAGGTGGGTCATGAAACACAGGAACCAGCCGTTTTTTCCAGCTCGACTTAAAACTGGACTATTAGATAAAGCAGGGTCACTAGCAAAGGGCTGCTGCATCTGTTATCAGGCCCTGTTCCCAGACAATCTGTATTTGGATCAGCCCTCCAAGTGATTTTGCCACACACTTGAGTTTAAGAAACACTGACCCACAGAAGCTAGACCACAACCTGATTCTTAATCTCCACGAGTAAGGAACTTGTCCAAGGTCAGAGAGGTGAAAAGTGGGAGAGCCGAGTGCACTGACCCATTCTTCCCAGTACACCATGCCGCTTCACCCTTCTGTACACCACCGTTAGAAAAAACAAGGCCTTGAAAATTACACTATGGAAAGAGTATCAAATTCCATTTTAAAAGCATTTGTAGTAAAAATGGCAATTCTTCTCAGCTTTCTACAACCTAGCATATTTTGACTCCCATATCAACTAATCAAATATTTCTTCAGAAGTATTTCCAATGCGTAAAACTACCAGATACAATCTGCCTTCTCTTAAGAAAATTCAATACATTAAAAACCTGCTTATATAACAGGTAAATCAGAGTTTTAACTCTACAAAAGAATTTGCCACCTATTTTTTTTCTTCAAAAAACTAGTCTCTTGATACATTTGCACAGTGATTCATTTCGCAAAATTTTAATATACCTGAAAAATTTAGGAGGCATATCAACTAAAATTGTGTTCAGTCTTTTATAGAATTGGATCATTCATAATATTTCTCATTAATTCTCTGTGGTTGTGTTCGTCATTTTGCAAAAATGAAAATTCCACTTCAAATTTCCAGGAGATGCAAAGAGTCACCCCAATCTCTTAGGGCAGGGTTCTGAAGACTAAAATGTATCACAGAAAGGAATTTTTTAAACACAGATTGCTGTGCCATACCCCCAGGATTTCTAAGTCAGTAGGTCTGTGGTGGACCCAAGATTTTATATTATGAATGAGTGTGATGGATCTCACTTTTAGGACCACTATTTAAGGAAGTTCCAGGGTAGACATGAACAAACATTTTTCTGCAATAGTCCTCCTCAGTTTTCAAGCTGTGTTGAGATATATTCTACTGATACCTGCTGATTATGATGATTCAAAACATAGTTCTTTCTACAAATATATACTTTATAAGCCCTTATCACCACCCAACAGGAGATCAACTCAGACGTGAATTCAGGAACAATAGCAAACCCGGACTACTAGCACCTGGTAAATATGGAGATTTAAATAGTTACAAGAAGTATCCTCAATACGAGGGAAATGAGTAGCTTTTCCTGTTGTTTTTGGAAATTTTAAAGTGGTTACATTGGGCAACCTATTCCCATTAAGTTTAAGGCGTTAAGATATTGAGGTCACTACTTTAGCTATCAGTACTCTAATGAGGAGAATTTCCGCAAAACTATACAATTGAAAAAGAAATGCTGTAAATCTATTATTAAACCAAACAAGTGTCATGTTTATTAAGTACTTGCTATATTTCATATATTATCTCACTTCATTTGCATGATACCCCTGCTCCACAAATAGGATTAAGTCTATTTTGCAAATGCAACCAAAAAGACTGAACAGAGTTATCCCAGGTAGCACAGTTCATAAGTGGCAGGGACAGGATTTAAATCCAGGTTGTGAGACTCTAGAGTATAAGATCTTTTTTTCACTCTGTGTTAACCAGCATACAAAATAAGGCTTCAGTTTTCCCATTCATTGGAGAATAAATAGTTCCTGAGTGCAGACCAAAGTGGTCTCTTTGTTGTTCACCTCTCCACGGGTTTTGATGGTGCATCAGTTTTCTATTGTTGCATAACAAATTACAGTAAACCTAGAGATTAAAGCAATACTCATTTATTAGCTCACAGTTCTATACACCAGAAATCCAGGCAGGATCTACTGGGTCCTCTGCTCTAGGTATCACAGGACTAAAATCAAAGTATTGGCTGGGCTGGGCTGTCTGGACACTCAGGAACAATTGATTTCAAGTTCATTTATGTTGTGGGCAGAATCCAAGTTCCTTGGGATTGCAGTATTGAGCTCCCCCTTTCCTTGCTGTTTGTCAGCTGGAGGCCATTGACAGCTTCTGGGGCCATCTCCATTTCTTGTCACATGGCTCCCTCCATCTTCCACCCAGCAACAGTGCATCAAATCCTTCTTGTGCTTATATCTCTCTGACTTGCTGTTTCGCTCCTAGCCAGAAAACATTCTCTCCTTTTACAGGTGTTACTTGTTCGGGTCAGGCCCACGCAGATAATCTCTGTACCCTAAGGTCAACTGACTTGGGACTCTAATCACATCTGCAAAGTGCCTTTACAGCAGTACCTAGGTTAGTGCTTGATTACATTAATATCTGATGGAATAATTGGGGAGAGAAATCTCATAGGGAGGAACCGCTGTACATATAGGCACACCCTCCTGTCTAAACAGGAACTCAAGGACGGTTTTCCCATCTCAGACAACATCTTGAGGTGTCCCTGCTCCCTCCGTGCATCTCAGCCCTTGGCAAGTGTTGCTCCTGAGGAAAATCCTTGTCTGAGGAGAGCCCAGGATTCACTATCTCTCATGGACTGTATCCAGATTCTAACTTCAGAATCAGCCAATAAAGCAAATGTCCAGGCTATTGAAGAAAATTATTTTCTCATAGATCATTTCCTGAGTGTCCATTTTACCTACTTGCTTTGTGTATGGATATAATCTTATCTCATACTACATGGGGAGATCCTTCATGAAAAGAGCTGTATCTTAAACAACTTTGTGTTCACAAAAGTGCCTAGCACAATTCCGGAAATTCAGAAGATATTCGGTACATGCTTGATAAATTGAGTTAGTTATTTGACATTAGATTGTCAGCAACATTGTTTACTGCTCATTAGGAGTTCAATACATTTTATTTTCCTTTACATCCTTTACATCCTTCTTTAAAAAAGAAATGTCTTCCCTTCTTCTAAAAAATCAAAACATATAGATATTGTAAGTACACTCATTCATGGCATATGATGAGTGCTTTGTAACTGTAAAGGAAAGAGATGGCCACATAATAGTGTTTACAGTTAATCTATAACAATCTTTAGGATTATAAGTTTAAAGCTTTGAAAGGACAGCTCAATTATTTGTCTTAAATGCAGAAAAAATAGAACTTAGCAATTTTCTTGTCAAGGAACTTAAATCATTTAGATGAAAACCACAAAATTCTACTCATTAAGACTATTCAATAATTTGGGGGTCTAACATCCACAAAGAACCCCCTGGATATTAGAGATGAAAACTGATTTGAGATGTAGCATATCTCACGGGAGCAACAATTTCTTGTGACTAAAGTCTCCTAAATGTAAACTCTAGCATCCTATAATAAATTGAATAGGTTATTAGGCTTTCAAAAATTCTCTGTAGTGTGTATGAGAGTGTACTTGCTGTTCTGCAGGGAGCTGGAAAGCAACATGGTGCAGTGGCCTTGGAACCATGTAAGCCAGCCTAGAACATAAATCACCACTCTGCTGATTACTAGCCAGCAGGCTTTAGCCATGGAACTTAAGACTTGAGGACATTGGTTACATCATCTACAAAATGGATATAATAACATCTAATGCTTTAAAATTGTAAAATTTAAAGATAATGAAAATAAGTCATGTGACACAGTACTTCACTAAATAGTAGCTGCAATTTTTATTTGCAAAGTCAGATACCTCTCCCCAATTCATAAAATAACGCTCCATAAATGTTAAATACAAATATTTGTGAGTTTTCTCTTTCCAAGTCCTGGGTTTAGACATCATTTTCCTCCACATCCACTTAAAATCCCTCCAACTCCTTTTTTTTCCCTTTTTTTTTTTTTTTTTTTTTTTTTTGAGACAGAGTCTTGCTCTGTCCCCCAGGCTGGAGTGCAGTGGTGCGATCTCGGCTCACTGCAAGCTCCGCCTCCCGGGTTCACGTCATTCTCCTGCCTCAGCCTCCCGAGTGGCTGGGACTACAGGCGCCCGCCACCGCGCACGGCTATATTTTTTTGTGTTTTTAGTAGAGACGGGGTTTCACCGTGTTAGCCAGGATGGTCTCGATCTCCTGACCTCGTGATCCGCCCGTCTCGGCCTCCCACAGTGCTGGGATTACAGGCGTGAGCCGCCGCGCCCGGCCTCAGACTTCTTAATTCAAAGAAATCATCAGTAGTGATGGTTGCGCATAAGTGGAACAACATGCTTTCTGTGGGCTGTATGTTAATGCTGCGTGAGACTAGGGACAACGTGAGGACACTTGTCGCAGGGCCTTTCTGTCTCATGTTGGTATTCAACGCATGTGAAAGAATAATAATGGTCATCAGGATCACTGCATACATATTCTACATAAAAGAAAAATCCAATTGGTGTTACAGAGCTCCTGGTCTTAGAATCTCTTTCTGCTTCCGCTGATATACAGTGTAAATCTAAAACTTATTTAAAAACCTGTCTGGGTAAGACAGCTTTTAATTAATCTTCTCTTAGTTTTTATACTATATGGTACCTAGAAGACGCAAGATCAATCACCACTGTATTGGAATGTCGAGTTGTGAGACAGAAAGATAAATGAGCTATCAAACTTAGCATTTTGATAGCTAAGTTAATTTAACTAGCTCCAGAACATACCTAGATTGGTGGATAAAGTTGTGAGCTGAGGCGTTGATGTTATAACCGTGCATGTGGTATGTTTTTAAGAAAACAAAAATTTGCTAGTCACTATCTGTCCTTCACGGGAATTTAAATCCAGAATCAGAGAGGTGTAGGTAGGTGAAAAGGTCATATTGCTACTTCTGTCAGGCCAATTAAGACAGCTTTATTAACTCAGAGTTTTAATTGAGCTCTTGTGACAAGGTCTGGGCTGATCTGAAGTTTTCCTCAGCTGGATGCATGAGTAAAAGTTTGGGCAAGCAAATTAAACTTAATTTATGCTTAATAGTAGACCCTGAGCAGACTTTGATTTTTTCTAATAGGACATACGAAGATTTTTAAATTTATAATTGGATTTAAAAATGTGTTTTCTCAATTGTAGGAATATTGAGCAGATTCTCATCCTTGAGGGAGAGGGTACCCCCATTCCTGGGATATCCATTTACAAATGATATTTCAATCAGAAAGAAGAATAAGAATAAAACTACCAGCCTGGCTCTTCCAAAGTACCAGTCTAAATTGTAATAAAACTTCAAACAAAGGAAAAATGCTTCAGAAGTCATTGGAGAGGTATTTAGGTATGTTAATCACAGCTATTAAGAAATATCAGCTTTGGAATGTCACATCTATTCAAATAAGCAACAGTAAATGAAGCCGTTTTGAAAGGTTTTCTCTCTCTTAAAAGATAATAAAATCAAATTGCTATGAGGTGGAAAACCACCCAACTCCCATACTCACCTATCCCCAACCTAATCTATACCAGACCACTTTTTCCCATTTCTTCCATTCATGTGCTCATTAACTCTTTTCTAAACATGCATTAAACACACAGTACACATAGGCCAGGTCCTTTGCTCTGTTTTAGAATCCTAGTAATTAGCAAGTCACAATTTATGTCTTCAAGAAGTCACAGAGAAAAGTGCAGTTAATTACAAAATGGTATATATGGTGGTTAATTTTATGTGTCAACTTGACTGGGCCACAAAATCCCCAGACATCTAAGTAAGCATTCTAGGTGCCTCTATGAGAGTGTTTCTGGATGAGATTAACATTTGAATGCATAAAATGAGTAAAGCAGATTGCCCCCCGGCTCCACTTCCCATGTGAGTGGGCTTCAACCAGTCTGTTGAAGGCCCAGATGGAACAAAAAGGTAGAGTAAGAGAGAATTCTCTTTCTCTGCCTGACTGTCTTCAAGCAGAGACATCAGTCTTCTCCTGTCTTCGGTCTCTCTCCTGGGTCCCCAGTTTGCCAACTGCAAATCTTGGGACTTCTCAGCCTCCATAATCATGTAAGACAATTCCCTATAATCAGTCTCTTTATATATAGAAATATATAATATGTTACTGTTTCTGTTTCTCTAGAGAAGTCACTCTAATACTGTATGATAGGTGAAAATGGGAACAAAGGCACCCATGGGTTTTATAGTTGCCACCACAGAACATCTTGTATTTCACATAATACTTATTTGTTTATCCAGAACCTTACCTCGCTGACATAGACACTTGGCTTTAGAAATCAATTCAAAGATTCACTCACTTCTCATATTCTACCTTAAGAACTTTCAGACCTCAACCCATAAGCCACAAAAAACATTACTTCCCTAACATTTCACCATTTCAAAATTGTTCCATGTGGTACTCTCTTTTGTTACAGTACGTCAATGAATTTCAGTTTGCTTCTATCATAACAGGTTTCTTTAAAGAGAAGACTTTCTTTATATGTTTTAGGGTAGGGATAATTATTTTCACAAATCTGTGGATGCTTAGAGATCAAAGTTACCTTCAAAGCATTGAAATATAACTCTCAAAATTTCCTGTCCTATTTAAAGGTAAAGTGATTCACCTAAAGTCTTCCAGCTAGTTGCTGACATAGCCAGGAAAGAACCCAAATCTTGAGATTCCCTTGCTTTCACATCAAGGATATTTAGAAAAAAAATTCTTAAAAGATATTGTCAACTTTGAACAAATCTCTGATTCATTAAATAAATCTTTCTAACCACTCTTTTACAAAAATAAAAAAATTGTTTTTGAAAGTCCTGCCAGGTAAAGAGTTTATTAATTAACGTACACACACACATACACATTCGCACATATATATAATTTTTTCCTTTCCTGGGGGCAGTGGGAAAGAACCTCTACATTTGAATATAGATACATATATATGTGTGTGTGTGTGTGCAAATATTATCATAAATTTACAGAAAGGTTTTATAAAAGTAGACATCCATATAATGTTTAAAATTTTTTTTCTACTTTTATTAGTGAGTAAAAGCTTTAACTTTTAGTTCTAAAATTTAAAATCTAAGGAGGCTAGAAAATAGGCATCACCCTGACAGGCAGAAGAGGATAATAGTTAAGAACACAGGATTTGACACTGGCCAAGTTCAAACCCCAGCTCTGCTGCTTGAAAGAGAATTCTTGGAGCTCTTTGTAACTATAAGCACTTAATAAGGATAGAATGGTGAAAAATGAAAGCAGAGAGGTTCCTGTTTTGGAAAAATTTGTTAGGATCATCTCTCCATGTTTGAGGGCAGGAAGTGGTTGATCATGTATTGCAGGAACTAAGATCACAGGGACCATATTTAGAGCTAATATCTGGTTTTGATATATTTTTAAACTAAGAATAAATTGCTTTAAAATAAACAGTTTTTAAGATAAAAGATAGTTGATAGCTTTAAAATAAAAAACAATTCCACATTATTCAGCAAGACCTACTTGAAGGACTATTTGGTTTCCTAAGGGGTAACAAACCCTGTCTCTATCAAAAAGGTGAAAGAGTCAAGCAAATAATAATTGTCCCCATTTTTTTCTACTGTATCTTAACATGAAATAGAGATACAAGTAATCTGTCAATGCTTTCTCTTAACAGCCTTGCTGGAGATGGACAAACGAGGGCTGCTCTGGTGGAATAGACAGGAAGCTGGTGGGTGCAGTGATGGAGATGCAAGTGTGGTGCCTACTAAGACTGATCTGAACCTGATCAGAGACACTGGCTACAGGGATTTATGAAACGGGCTCGCTGTTTGCTGGTTACTAATGTTTTTAAATCTAAATCTAATGAGACAGAACACCCACACACAAGTTACGTGAAGTGAGTTTCTCACTTACAGATAAGCATGAGAGTGACAACAGAAACCTCGGATTCAGGGAAAACCAGTCCCCCATGCCTCAGAAAATCTACCCAGAGTGGATAAAGGTTTGCCTACAAGTACCCCACTTGCATTATAGCTGAGGACCTCCAGAAAACAGTCTGCTCTAGGTTTTATATCCAGGGACATCATAATTCACTGAGCTAGAGCATAGAAAGACATCTCGTTCCTATGAGGGATCAGGCTGTCCCAGCTGGCCCCTCCTTGTCACAGGATGTGACATTCCCAGCACATTCAAGAGTTATTCTTGAGAACTACAAGTGAGAAGGGAGAGAACTGGGTTGTTGCAAGGTCACCTTGAGAACTGTCCTGCAGGAGTGTCCTTACACATTTTCACAGTTCAGACCACTCCTGAGACCAAACCGGCAAGCCTCTGACTCCCCCTAAAAATTTAGAATGAGAACAGCCAAACAGTATTTCAAAAAGTGCTGACAATATCACATCTACCCTAAGCTACATCTGTCCTCAAGAAAAAGAAGAAGAAAAAAAAAAATACCCACAAACTCTGACACTGAATGTATCCTTTCCTTGAAAAAATGGTAGAGAGTACCTGTAGCATTTGAATAGCACCACTTTCAAAACTGTTCTCAGTATTTAGAGGGATGGTCTTTTCTTTTGTTTCTTTTAGTGCTTGTGTAAACTAGTGGAAGAATCACTCAACAATAGGCATTTTCTAACTCTGGGAATTTAGGTATGAAACAGACCCTCTCTGAGCCTCAGTTTCCATGTTCTTAATCAAAAAAAGAATATTAAATTAGATAATGAATAAAACAGACTTGACATAGAGCCCAGCACCTAGTAAATGTTCAATAAATTGTAGTCCTTATTACTAAATTTACTCAACTAAAGACTTTTTTATGAAAAGCCTATTTATCTTGCAGATTATATAATATTGTTGCTAAGGATGATTTAAACCAGGTATTATAATCAAAATTACAAACTTAAACTTAAGCCATAAAAAAGGTTGAGATGTACAAATGAAGGTGTTTTCCTTATTTTACCCTGCTAGAGAATACAAACTCTTCTTTTTAATCGTTTTTCTTTTTTTTATTTAAACTTTATTTCTTCAAAAACAAAAACAAAAACGGGATACATGTGCAGAACGTACAGGTTTGTTACATAGGTATATGTGTGCCATGGTGGTTTGCTGCACCTACTGACCTGTCCTCTAAGTACCCTCCCTTCACCCTCCAAATGCCAAAAGGCCCTGGCATGTTCCTGCTCTGTGTCCATGTGTTCTCAATGTTCAATTCCCACTTATAAGTGAGAACATGTGGTGTTTGGTTTTCTGTTCCTGTATTTGTTTGCTGAGGATGATGGCTTCCAGCTTCATCCTTGTCCCTGCAAAGGACATGATCTCGTTCCTTTTTATGGCTGCATAGTATTCCATGGTGTATATGTACCATATTTTCTTTATCCAGTCTATCACTGATGGGCATTTGGGCTGGTTCCATGTCTTTGCTATTGTAAGTAGTGCATAAATATTTGTAAAATACATGTGCATGTGTTTTCTATTCCTTTGGGTATATACTCAGTAATGGGATTGCTGGGTCAAATGATATTTCTGTTTCTAGATCCTTGAGGAATTACCATACTATCTTCCACAATGGTTGAACTAATTTACATTCCCACCAAAAGTGTAAAAGTATTCATATTTCTCCACAGCCTCACCAGCAATTACTGTTTCCTGAATTTTAATTGCCATTTTGACTGGCATGAGATGGTATCTCATTGTGGTTTTGATTTGCATTTCTTTGATGATCTGTGATGTTGAGTTGTTTTTCATATGTTTTTTGGCCACAGAATCTCTTCTTTTGAGAAGTTTCTGTTCATATCCTTTGCCCACTTCTTGATGGAGTTCTTTTTTCTTGTGAATATGTTTAAGCTCCTTCTAAATTCTGGATATTAGACCTTTGTCAGATGGGTAGATTGCAGAAATTTTCTTGTGTTCACTCTGATGCTAGTTGCTTTGCTGTGCAGAAGCTCTTTCATTTAGTTAGATCCCATTTGTCAATTTTGGCTTTTGTTGCAATTGCTTTTCGCTTTTTTGTCATGAAATCTTTGCCCATGTCTATGTCCTGAATGGTATTGCCTAGGTTTTCTTCTAAGGTTTTTATGGTTTTGGGTTTTACATCTAGATCGTTAATCCATCCTGAGTTGATTTTTTAATAAGGTATAAGGAAGGGGTCCAGTTTCAGTTTTCTGCATATGGCTACCCAGTTTCCCCAGTACCATTTACTGAATAGGAGATCTTTTCCCCATTGCTTGTTTTTGTCAGGTTTGCCAAAGATCAGATGGTTGTAGATGAATGGTGTTATTTCTGAGGTCTCTGTTCTGCTCCTTTGGTCTATATGTCTGTTTTGGTACTGGTACTATGCTGTTTTGGTTACTGTAGCCTTGTAGTATAGTTTGAAGCCAGGTAGCATGATGCCTCCAGCTGTGTTCTTTTGCTTTAGATTGTCTTGGCTATATGGGGTCTTCTTTTATTCCATATGAAGTTTAAAATATTTTTTCTAATTCTGTGAACAATGGCAATGGTAGTTTGATGGAAATAGCATTGAATCTATAAATTACTTTGGGCAATATGGCCATTGTCACAATATTGATTCTTCCTGTCTATGAGGATTGAATGTT
>NW_012115044.1:5749275-5778824 GCF_000951035.1 Colobus angolensis palliatus
TCCCTTGCCTGATTGCCCCGGCCAGAACTTCCAATACTATGTTAAATAGGAGTGGTGAGAGAGGGCATCCTTGTTGTGTACTGGTTTTCAAAGGGAAAGCTTCCAGCTTTTACCCATTCTATATGATACTGGCTGTGGGTTTGTCATAAATAGCTCTTATTATTTTGAAATAAATTCCATCAATACGTAGTTTATTGAGAGTTTTTAACACGAAGGGATATTGAATTTTATCAAAGGCCTTTTCTATCTATTGAGATAATGATGTGGTTTTTGTCTTTGGTTCTGTTTATATGATGGATTACATTTGTTGATTTGCATATGTTGAACCAGCCTTGCATCCCAGGGATGAAGCCGACTTGATTATGGTGGATAAGTTTTTTGATGTGCTGCTAGATTCAGTTTGCCAGTATTTTATTGAGGATATTTGCATTGATGTTCAACTGGGATATTGCAAACTTTTAAACATCTTTTGTTCATTAAGAATCACATAAAATTAAATTAACAATATCTAAATTTGTACAAAAATTAATTATGCATTAGGGTAGCTTATTATCCTTTCTGACTTTGTTTGTGATTGATTAATTTCTACTACATTGTGGGAGTTGGCAGAAGGTGTTTACCATATGCTATGGTCTGAATGGTTTGTGTCTCCATAAAATTCACATATTAAAACCTAATCATCAAGGGGATAGTATTAGATGGTGGAACTTTGGATGGTATTTGATGCAGGGTTCCACCTTCATGAATGTGACTAATCCCCTTATAAAAGAGGCTCCAGAGAGCTGTCTTGCCCTTCCACAGTGTGAGGACATGTAGAAGATGCTCTTCATTAGGAACACATCATCACTAGACTTGGAATCTTCCAGTACCCTAAATCTGGCACTTTCCAGCCCCCAGAACTGTGAGCAATACATTTCTGTTGTTTAAAAATTGTTCAGTCCAAGGTACTTTGTTATAGTAGTCTGCTGTGGTTTAGATATGGTTTTTTTGGCCCCACCAAGTCTCATGTTGAAATTTGATCCAGAGTGTTGGAGGTTCACCTGGTGAGAGGTATTTGGATCACGGAAGTGGGTCCCTCCTGTATGACTTGGGGCCATTCTCATGGGAGGGAGGGAGTCCTCATCCTTAGTTTCTGAAGAACTGCTTGTTAAAATGCCTGGCACCTCTCTTCCTCTCTCACCATGTGATGCCTGCTCCCCTTCCTCTTCTCCCATGAGTGGAAGTAGCCTGAGGCCCTCACCAGATGTAGATGCTGGCATCATGCTTCTTGTACAGCCTACAGAACTACAAGCCAAATAAATCTCTTTTTCTTTATAAATTACCTAATCTCAAACATTCCTTTGTAGTAATGAAGCAGCTACGTTGTCTGGGGTAAATACCTGGGGTTTGTCATTTCACAACAGAAAAATTTAGGACATGGACACCTACAAGGAGTTTAGGAGTGGAGGATTAATAGGCAGAAAAAAAGGGAAAGAAAAACAGCTCTCTCTAGAGAGAGAGAGGGGTCTTCTGAGTAGAAAAGACCGGCGGGTGTTGGATGCACCAGATTTTATAGTCCAGCTTCAGGAGGTGGTGTCTGATTTACATAGGGCTCACAGATTGGTTCAATCAGGTATGATGTTTACATAGCATGTGGGGAAGGCTGGTTGCCCCACCCTAATCTTATTATGCAAATGAACTTTACCCTTGGCCAGCGCCATCTTGTCTGCTTCTTACTGTACACATGGCTGGCAGGGAAGGGAAGGCTTAGCCACCATCTTGAATATGTCTAGTCCCTAGTTCCTGCCAGCATTCACCTGTGTGAGCTCCCAGTTTGCTTGTCTATGTCTACAGCTCAACTTTATGCTTTTTGTTTAAAAGTAAAGCCTTACCGAGGACTCCCATGCCCTTGCTATCTCCCTAACTAATTTCTTCTTAACTCCTATATTAGTAACACAAACAGACTAAAACACAGCCTGAACAGACTAAGAGAGCTTATATGTCTGTCAAGATCACTACAAGTTCTAGCCTACCTTCTATTCATCTGATTCTCCAGGACATGTTCTCTGCTGCTTTGGACAGAGGGTGACATGCCAATCCCAAGGAGCACTGAGTCTTCCAGCCTTGACTTCCTGTTCCCCACTCTCCTCACAACCCAGACCAGCCTTCAACTTTCAGTAAAACAAGTGGAGTGACTGGTGTGCTGTAGGACCCAGTGGTGACCTCTATCTCTGTTCCTCATTGACTTAATAATATTCAACAATCGTGGATGTTCACAGTTCAGACTGGCCTGCCCCACTCTCACTCGCGGAATGGATCCTCAATACCTACATTTTGCTCTCTATTTATTCAGGACCAAACCCTCCCATCTGGTGATTGCACTCATCAGTAACTCTAGGCGTCTAGGCCTCCTTCTGATCCAGGTACCCCCGAGGGAGAAAATGTTCAAAATCACTTTGCCCAGACTGTTGAGGAAAATGCCATTCAAATGTCTAATCAAAAGCACTATAGTACCAAGCCACATTATAACTTTCATGCTGTTGTTGAAAAAAGTTAGATTAGTTTGACAAGATTAGTTCTTTTAAGAGTCATTTTGATTTTCCCCCATTACCCTGTAATCCCTCTCAGACTTTGAAAATTAATCTTCCTATTATTCCTGTATTTCTAGATAGAAACATATGCCACCTGGTTTATGGCATCTGGGTATGATGGGCCCCTCAGCAAGCCTCACAGAGTTTTCAGAGGGTTTTGTTTCAGTTAATTCCTTAAGCATCCTAGGATTCAAGTCATTGTATCTTGTAATTTATTTTATTAATCCTGAGTGTATCTTAAAAGAAAGGAATAGAAATTAATGAAAATAAATTAGCATTTTTGATTACAAAAGATACCTTCAAGGGCACTCTCATTTCTTGAAAGTGATCTTGCATTGTATAGTAGTGCTGGAGCAGAAAAAGGCTAAAGGCCTAGATTCCCTCATAAATAGAGACGGTCTCTTTTTTATATGGGGCCACATTAACCAGGGATTTGAGTGGTTTGAGCCAGAGATTTTAGCAGTTTGAGCCAGAGATTGTCCAGCTGTTAGAAATTTGTGTTGGTCTTTAAGTAAGAGTTGGCAAACATCCAGACAGCAAGCCAAACTGTGTGTAGCTTAATTCTAAACATCCCTCTCCAACTTCAATGCTTCCATCCTAGTCCAAATCAATATAGCCTTTCACCCCAGCTATTATAATAATCTCTCAACTAGTCTCACTACTTCAACCCCTAGGCCTTACTATAAACCACAGCACCACACAGATCAGGTCAGGTTAGTTCCCTGCTTAAAATTGTTTGGGGGCTTCCCATGACAGCTAGGGAAAAAGAAAAAAAGCTAAGTTTTTACATAGATGATAAGGCTACGTGTAAAGATAACCTCCCCAGTACAGTCAGTTCTGCTATAATGCAACATGTGCATTCCTAAAAATCACTGCACTATGCAAAATCATGTAATTAAAACCACAGCACTATGGGAAGAATGGGGTTAGGGGAGCAGCACTCAAAAACTTCATCAGTGGCATATTTCAAAAGAAGTAATAACCTAATAGAAATGGTGGCACTGTTTTAAATGGTTAAGAAATGCAAAGATACTGCAATAAATATGGCACTTTACCTCGGAAAGACTTCAAGTTTGCTTGCAGAAGTGAGTACCAGAAGATTTGCAGATTGTGCATTATCAAGTTGTAGAAAGAGGATTATCTGAAATCAGAAAGAAAGTCATGATGCTAGGTGGATGGGTGGGTGTGACTCATGCACGCAGTGAACCGAGGTAGCTGGTGGATGTCGGAGGCATGCGTATGTGCATTTGGTATATTCCTACTCAGTTCAGCTGGGTGCAGTATTTTTCATCCACTTGGTGCTCTTCTCAGAAAAAGTCACACATAAACAAAATCGTGTTATGCTCAAACTGTTGCCCATGAATCCTATTAGAACTAATTTGCATTTTAAAAGCAAGCTTTATAGGAGAGACTACTGACCAAGCCAGCACACCACCATTACTATCCTGTCTTCAGCATCTCCACCATGTCAATTTCTGCCACACCTCAAGGCCTTTGTATATGCTGTTCCCTCTGCCTGGATTGCTCTTCCTCAAGTTCCTCATGGGCTTGGCTTTGTGTCATCCTTTGAGCTTGTCTCAACGTCACCTTTTCAGAGAGCCCTATCCCCAGATCACCCACACTAGGGCAGGCCTCCACCTCCTTTGCTCTCTATTTCAGAATCCTGTTTTCATTTCTTCAGAGGTTCTTTTCAAACAGGTAAATAATTTATTTTTGTTTGTGGTTATCTCTCTTTCACTAGAAAGTAAGCTCCATGAGCTCAGAAGCCATGTCTCTCTTGGCACTTTTAAGTTTTCAAGCCCTGACAGATACTGTCAGTAAAACAAAATGTAGGTACTCAGTATACATCTCCTGAATGAATAAAAGAATGAATGAATGATTATATCTAAGCAAATACCAAATACACATACAGCAGGTTCTCATAAAATGGCCTTATTAATGCTATTATGATACGTACTCTGTTAAACTCCTTACAATTAAGCTCTTGTTCAGATTCAATGCTCTCATTAAAAAGAGCTTGAAGGGAAACAGTACAAAACTAAGATTTTTAAAGAAAGAATAGATTATTAGAGTCACACAACACAAAAATAACAACAGAAAAAAATTAGACTGTCAAAATGACAAAAAAAAAAGATGATTCATTCATGTTCTTTACAAAACTGGATTCTAATCCCAACGATGGTAACAGAGAAGGCTCATATTTGACAAGTGAATAAATACAGATTAAAGCTTTGGTGAGGCCCTTTTTACAACTCTATGCCTACTTTTGATATCCATCTTTTGAAAGGAATCTGGGCCGGGCACGGTGGCTCACACCTGTAATGCCAGCACTTTGGGAGACCAAGGCAGGTGGTCACTTGAGGTCAGGAGTTTGAGATCAGCCTGGCCAACATGGCAAAACCCCGTCTCTACTAGAAAATAAATTGTGACTGAGATGTCTGAATGTCTCTTAATATGCATTCCTCTCCTCTTCTGTATCAGTAGAATACTCTTGTTTTAGCTGGGCAAGTGAGCCAAATAAAGGCTCCATTTCCCAGTCTCCTTGATGGCTAGGTGTGATTGTGTAACATGGGACTAAATTCTGGCAAAGGAGATATAAGTAGGGGATTCCAGCCAATGGCTTGGCAACTTCTGTGAACCTTCCTTCAGAGAAAGCTGTGTCTTACTTATTGCCCCTTCTTCTTTCATTTTCGTGTTGGAATTCAGATGTAACAGCTGGAATTCGGTGCTGCATTGGACCCTGGATTGACCTTGAGAATATAGGTCATTTTCAATGAAGCAATAAGACAGAAACAGCCTGGGTCCCTGAAGGCTTTGTGGGACAGGACCACCATAGAGCTGTGAACTATCTCACTACAACTCTTTACCATAAGAGAGAAATTATCTATTTGGGGTTTAAGTAAATCTTATTTTAGATTTAATTTTAACTAATGACTTGTAGAGGTAAATGTGCCCTTCCAAACTGGTTTTTGTTTTGCCAGTTAGTTAAAGAAAGCACCTAGCAAGTCTTAAAAGTGAGTGCTTTAGTAAGGAAAGTCAGGCTACCTGAACATAGCCCGAAGGTGAAAATGCAAAAAGAGGCTGAATGGCTCTGCCTAACCAAGTGTTAGAAATTTGGGGATTTATAAGGGAGAATGGTGGAGATAGAAAGAGAGGTTAGAGAAGTTCTTGTAATTGGAAGCAAAGGCCAGTGAAAAATTCCTTGTGATGTGTATTTCTATGAGGACAATGACTCTAAAGTTGCCTTCTCGCTTGATCTATAATTGCCTTCTACTTTTCCTAAGCCTTCAGTAACAGTTGTCTGTGTAATGACCTTGTATTAGTGATATTCAGGTAAATGGAAGAAGGGGAAAGATGAGATTAGGTAGGCAAAGGTAGTAACTTCAGGAGCTGAGAGCTAAGATTATCGCTTTTGCAAAAACATCTAAGCATCCCTCAGTGTGGAATAACTCAGAAAAGAATAAATGGCCCCTACTTAACACACACACACACACAAACACACACACACACAGAGAGAGAGAGAGAGATTGATTTCTGTCCAAAGCCTGATGGACCTCTACAGAGAATGGAAGTAGGGGCTCAGTGTTATAGGAAGGGTAATGCCAGAATGCCAGAGTATGAAAGACTTAGAAACATTCAAGCCGAAGACTGCTGAGCCGCATAATGATATCACATGTCCTTGTCCTGGTCTGCATAGTGACTCTTATCTATCCTTCAGAATTGTGCTCTAGTGTCACCTTTATTGACAGATCTTCCCTAACCCTTCTGGACAGGATTAATCAGCCCCTCTGCCACAGTAACACAGTATCTGGGACATTTATCTCTTGTACTTTTCCCACTGTGAGCTATTTGAGAACATGATATCTTATATTTGTCTTATTTCTAGTGCTTAATACATAGTGCCAAAAAAAAAAAAAGCTTTAAAGAATTGAATTATGAGTTTTGTAATAAAACCACTGACATGGGAAAAACCTTAAAGGTAATATTAGTAAAGCTTTATTTTTCATATTATAATGATATCAAGGATTGGAGAGACCAGTTGAATTTCCTAAAGTCACACAGCTAGAAGAGGCAGAAAGAAGACTAGAACCCAGGTCTGTAGATCCCAAATCACCTGCTTATTATGCCACCTTATTATGTCTATGCACACTAGAACAAAACACTTCAGTAAACCTGGGAAAATATTCAGATGCTTGAGCTCTCTCCCAAATCAAGTGCTATTTTGCAGTATGTCAAAAGCCACTCTGATCTGCTTCAACTTTTGGGAAGGAAAAGTATGAGATGTATGCTTCCTGTTTTTAAGGTTCTTCATAAGTGCTGAATGAATAATGAAGACATAGACTTAGCAAAGCATAGATAAGTGCATAGATTCATCAGCCCTCTGAGGTTCATAAATTTCAGAGAAAAGTACATTTTTCAAACTAAAGATCATTTTATAGCCCTAACCAAAAAAAAACAAGAAAAAAAAAAGAATTTGAATAAAAAATTAGGCAGCACAGCAGGCACATCTGTATTATTTTCAGCCCCATACACAGAGGCAAGCTAGAGCTGTTCTCCAAGCTCTTCATATTCACCACAACATCTTATTTTATCTCGCTTGTTTTGTTCTCCTTCTCAAATCCACTCAATCATTTATTGGCTCATCGGTGCTCTAGCGCGTTTTTTTCTCTACTTTACTATCTCCCTCTTTTCACAGATAGACACCTCACACCTGGGAAACAGATGCCTCTAATTAGTATTAAAACCTGAAGTTTATGCCTGCCTTTGATGTTTTCTAGGATGCCTTTTGGTGAATAATAATATTCTTGACTCAGCACCATTCAACACTTAATCAAAAGTCGGTTCAGTAGAGATTCTCCTGCAGTCACCCTGTATACCCTAGTTCCAAATATTCTTGCTAAATAAAGTGAAAGAACTGGATTTTGAACTTTCAAAGTCTTTGTTTCACAAACCACACTTTTCTGAGTTGATGTTTGGAAAAACTGGGCACACTTATTTTACAAAATCTTTATAAAATTTAAACTTTGAAGAAAAAAACAAAGTTGAAGATAGATCTGAGAAGTAGCAGCTGCTGTAGTATTTGCTAAATGACTATGTTTTCTTTAACTGACTTAAGAAATATTTCAATACACATGTCATTTAGTGCTTTAAGTGCAATTTATCAGAGTCTGAGCATAAAACATTTAAATAGTAACAGGACTAAAAGACCAAACCTGAGAGAAAGCTTACTCGGGGAGCAATATAGCACCCTCTGACCAGTGCAAAAATCCTTCTGTAGGTCAAACTTAACCTAGTACTCTTTGTTCTAGTCAAAAAGAGAAGAATATTATACTACCTCTCTGTGACAAAATACAGAAAGATAAAGAAGAAAGTTGCATCTCCATACAAATAAAGAGGAAAATTATTTCTGGAGGAATAATTACATGATTGAAGCTGGCCATTTTATCATGTCTTTAGAGACAAGAAAGACAAAAACTTGTGCAGAGAAATGTTATGCATATAAAAAGAGTTAGCCGGGGCTATAGGAAGACTTGAAAAAGACCCCACTTAAAATATGAGCTGAGAGCATAACAATGAAATGTTATATTAGTGTTCAGTGCAATTAATAGCAAGTGTCTTGAGTGATCACTCAAGAGTGGTCAGACCACTACAGAAAAAAAAAAAAAGCAGAGGACACAGAAGAAGAGGATCAATAAATTAAAAACAAACCAAAAATATATTAAGCCCATGACAAACAGTTATCTTAGCCATAATCACTTTAGTAGAGATTCTCCCTGTATACTCCTCGGCTAAGGGGGTTCCCATTCCCATTTCCTGGATGTGAAAACTTTGGACAATTCAGATTGCCCTATGACATGATAAAAGTATTTGTACTTTGTCTAAGTGACTAAGGTATTAGTCAAGATAGGCTAATTTATGCTATGGTAACAAGTTATCACAAATCTCATGACAAAGGTTTATCTATTGTTTATGTTAACTGTCTGTCACAGATTGACCATAGTGCTGCTCCCAGTCTCAGGCCAACAGAGTAGACTCCATTTGCAACATTGCTGGGAGTCATATCGAGGAAAAAAAATATATGGTAAGCCACATTTTCCAGCTTGTAAAGCTTCTACTGAGAAGTGACATACATCATTCATCTTGACAGCCCTGGCAAGTCACATGACCACACCTGTGTTCAGCACAGTGGGAATGTATACCTCCCCTCAAAGGAGTCTCTGAATATGAGTCATGTAATCTACAACAGTATCCTCAAGGTAACTGTATAGAGTAAATTGTGTAATTTTGACTCTGTATGCCAGTGTTTCTGGAATAAAATTGCTTTGTAAAATCTCAAATAAAAAACCTCCAGATATTTTTTATAAATAACTATTGGCATAAGGTAGCCAGTATTTTACTGTTTTGTAGTCAGCAACATCCCTTATATAAGGATATCTTAAATTTCAACTGTGACTGTGTATATTCATGATATTTTAGTGTTCAGGTTGTCTGCTAAAGTCCTTAACGGGAAGGAGCAATAATCAAATTAATTAGTTTGTTTTTCCTTTTATTTCTATTGCAAAAACTATCATCATACTTAAGAGTTTGAATGAGGTTGGGTGGGACATCTGCATATGTGAATTTTACACATTTTCCATTTCCCACCAAGCAGGCAGATCTTTAAACACTACTCTGCAATAATGCTTTTAATAAGGACAAATGCCTCCTTAGCCCCAGTACTTAACTTTAGAATAGAAAGCATAGATTTGACAACAGAAGCATCAGTAAGAAATTTGCTAATTATTTTTCCATGATGTGAGGTTTAATTTGCTTGGTAAAGATAATGAAATGTATGCCACTTACATTGTTATAAATCTAATCAGAAACACTTGTGTGTATGTGCCCTATCCTCCTACTGTAAAGGATAGAATGTATTGTGGATCTGCTTAACCACCACTGAGAGGAAGCAACAGCCCTCAGACAAGGATTGCCTGTAAATGGCTTCAAGTTGAAGTTCTCAAAAACAACATTTATCATGCCATTTCAGCATGATACTACCTGGAGACAGGAGGAAGAAATGAAAGTTTTCTTAAAGTCCCTTTATCCTTGTAATTTTTTTTTTTTCATCTTTTCTACTACCCAACAGAACCCCTTCTCTCAGCCACTGGAATTATTATAATATATTACGTCTGTAATCCCAGCACTTTGAGAAACTGAGGCAGATCACCTGAGGTCAGGAGTTCAAGACCAGCCTGGCAAACATGTTGAAATCCCATGTCTACTAAAAATATAAAAAATTAGCCAGGTGTGGTGGCAGGTGCCTGTAATCCCAGCTACTTGTGAGGCTGAGGCAGGAGAATTGCTTGAACCCAGAGGCAGAGGTTGCAGTAAGCCAAGATTGCACCATTGCACTCCAGCCTGGGCAACAAGAGTGAAACTCCGTCTCAAAAAAAAAAAAATTTATATATATTTATATATATATAAAATAAAATGAATAAATAAAAATTGTGATGCTCTGTGGTAATCCTCTCCATATTTTTTCCTGTCTGGTCTTCACTATACTTTACCTCCTAAACATCTTTATCCTAGGTGCTGTGGTTTGGATGTTTGCCCCTTCCAGATTGTATGTTGAAATGTGATCCCAAGTGTTGGATGTGAGACCTGGTGGGAGGTGTTTGGGTCGTGGGGGTGGATTCCTCATTAGTACATTAGTGCCCTCCTTTGGTGTTGAGTGAGTTCTCTCATTCTTAGTTCCTGAAAGAGCTGGCCTTTGAAGTGAAAATTCAATTGGCACCACCCCACACTCACCACCAACCCCTCCTACCACCACCATGTGATCAGGACCTCTGTACACACCAGCTCCCTGTCACCTTCCACCATGAGTAGAAGCAGCCTGAGGCCCTCACCAGATTCAGATACCCAATCTCAAGCCCATGGACTTTCTAAAAATCAAATAATTAGCCAAATAAGCTTTATTTTCTCTATAAATCACCCAGGCTCAGGTACTCCTTTATAGCAACACTAAATGGACTAAAATAAGAAAGGAGAATCAGCAGAACATTTTTTTTCTTTTGACAAAACATATGTGTGTTCATGTTGTTAACTTAGTAGCTGCCTCTTTATAGTTGGTTTGCTCAACGCTTAGCATCTTGAGGGTGATTAACAAATGTAAAAATTCTGTTCAGCAATGTCTCAGAGAGATGAGAAGGATGTCTTCCATGAAAATCTTGTCCGGGGGACCCAAGACAACAGATGGGTCTATTCTGGGACTGGCAGATTCTGTCACATCTTGAGGACATTTTCCCCCAGGGAATGGGTGATTCGAAGGGGTAAATTCATTACATAATGTGCCATTTTGCTGAGACCACTTTTCAGTCTCATGTTACAGAATTTCAAAGAAACACTACTGAGCTCTTTGAAGATTTTTTTCTTTTACCAAAGCAGACCTAGGCAATGCTATGTCCCTTATGACATGATAAATCTCAAGTTCAAATGCAAGCTATGCTGCTTACTAACTGGGTGACGTTGGGTAAATTAATTTTCCTAAGCCTCAGTTTCCTTATCAGCATATTTGGAAAAGTAACTATTTTTATCTCACAAGTTTGTTGTGAGGATTCCGTGAACTAATATATATAAAGCATGGAGTTTTGCACAGTGCCTGGCACAAAGTAAATGCTTTGTGACAGTTATATTTTTTGTTGCTATTGTTATTTTTCTTGTTTTAACACTTTCATTCTCCTGCTCTTATAAATGAGCAACAACAACAGCAAAACAGACCTAATTTGATAAACCTGGGATGTCTGTCCTAGATAAAGAAGGTTAGAGGATGGGATAGTCATTATTAAGGTTGAGGAGCTATAAAGTAGGAGGCAGAATAGAGTCATTCAATTTGTACAGGCAATTGAATGACTTGTAACAATTTGTAGAGTTCATGTGAAGCTATTTCATCTCAATATGAATAGAATTGCCAAGAATTCATCACTTTCCCACACTGGAATAGAGTCCTTGGGAGACGATAAGTTATCTGTCACTGGAGACATTCAAGCAGGTACTGAGCGGTCACTTTCTGGGAATGCTGTACATACCAGTTGAGCCTCATTTGGTGGTAGTTTGTTGCCACATGGTTGCAATTACAAGGCACTTAAGCCAAGTGATAATTTATTATACCATAAGGTTACTTGCTGTCTTAGGAAGTCCAGAGATAAGAATACAGACAGGACCCCAGTGCCTTCCTGTGTGTGTTTCTTCCATTACTGCATGTCTGCCTCTCTTTTCTGTTTGGCCACAGAGAGGCCTCCTGTGCTTCTCGGTTTCCATGGCGGAATGTGAACACCAAAGCTTTACAAATTGTATACCTTACGTGACAGGTACCCAAAATGTTAACTGGTGCAATGTTTTTGGAGTTGTCAAAAATTCAGATTCCTTTGGAAGACACTATGCTTGTGTTAGCTACAATCTGGACCAATCATATAAGGCCAGGGAGCAGGGTCCCACTGTATTAACACCACCTCCCACAGTAACTACTGCAGGCAATAGAGGGTGGAGAGACAGTGCCACAGAGAAGGCAGAAGTTCTCAGAAGTGGGAAGGACATGAGGTACTTCAGGACAGACAAAATAATAAGTCTCCACTACACCCTAGAGTGAATGGAAAGTGGAGCCAGATTCCTGTAACTTTCTTCTACTCTTACAATTCTATTAGCCCAGAGTAAGACTTTTTCAAATTAATGATTTGAAAAATCAGTCTGAAACATTAAAACTTATAAAAATCACTCACTTATTTCTTCAAATTAACAATGATTTAGCCATATGAAGACATCTACCACATTTCATTGAATATAACACACCATTGATTATAAAACACACCGTTGTTTTATGTACTACTAAGAAAGAAAAAAATGCCAAATCCAGATGTAAGGTGTTATCAAGTGTAACAATTTCCAAGGTGTTAAATTGTGAAGATACGAGCATCTTAGAATCAATGAGATATAAAAAATTAGTTTGATCATTCTGTGTGTTTTAACATAGGCCCTCTACTTTCTTTCATTAAACAAATGAGGTTTGAGGCAGTTAAGCAAACATTTCATGAGTATATGATAGGCGCTGTAATAGGCGTAGGAGATGCAGAAATGCTTAGGAAATCATCCCTGTCTTCTAAGAATTTACAGAAATAGAGGAGACAGTCATAGAAACAAATAACTGCCATAAAGATGCTCATGATCTAATAAGCTTTCCTTAAGGTTCTGGAGTGCAGCAAGATCTTTTCTACCTCAGGACCTTTGTATACGCTATTCCTCTGCCAGGGATGCTTCCTCTGCTTTATCTGGCTAAGTGCTACTCATCATTCAACTGCTTTGATCTAATTTCCATAGGGACCCGCACAGGAGCCGGTTGGCAGTTTCTACCAAACCCAGCTCTTTTCTCTCGAAACTCTTATTCTCACTATAGCTGAAACTGATGTTGTTTATTTTTTGGGGGTGTCTTTTTATTTAGCTGGAGAAATTTCTCACACATTTTCCATAAATATATATGTTAGCTATATACAAGCAATTTTGGAAAAGTCCTTGTAAACTCTGAGGGCAATAGGTGCTAAAGGGGCTCAGACATAGGTAAGATTTTATCTGGTAAGGAGAATCAGAAAAGGTTTCATGGAGAAGTAACATTTGAGCTAGACTTGGCAGGATCTCAGTAGATAAATGTTGAGGAAAGAAAATCCAGGTAGAGATAGTGGAATGGTTTAGGGCCAGAAGTGGAAAAGATACAGGCATCTTTGGGGAACAGCTGTTAGTAAAGTTTGGTAAGTTGGAAAGGGTCATTGAGGATAGACTGAGATAAGAGATGAATTTACCATCAAATTAATAATGCTTAAGACCCTTAGTTTGCCTGGTCCCTTCCAAGGCTGTTGAGGTTCTGCTCCAGAGACAAAAGGAAGAAGTAGGAGCCTTAGCAGCCCTGTTCCAGCCTCAAGGCCACCTCTTATGGTCACCTGGGGCCCCACTTCCAGCAGTACCTCCATATCCACCCAGCCCTCAGCACAAATTGCTTCCAAGAAGAAGGATCTAAAAGAGATGCTGGAAGCCCCACCGAGTTCGAGCTCCTCCTCTGGTGGAACTGATTCAGAGGATTATGGCAGACAGGAGGCAGAATTACATTGCAGCTCTAGACAGAGCTGCCAGCAGAGGCTTGCATTGTAAACTTTAGCTCCAGATCTACTGCAAGAACAAGTCAGCAATCCTGAGAGGACCTACAGACCCTCTGAAGGAAGCAGACCGTTCCTGCAGGACTGGTGAGACACTCCAAATACTATGAGTGCCCCAACTGCGAACTCACACCCTCACTGGAGAAGCTGAAGGTCTGTTTGCGGGAGACGTTCCTGACTTTACCTGGAGCTGAGGCAAGTTAGAGAGCCAAGCAAAATACAGGGGTAGGGGAAGCAGCAGAAAGACCCTGGGAACTCGCTGGGTCCCCAAGCAGCCCACCCCTCCCTGGCACCACAGGGATCCATCAGGAGTGGAAAGAGGAAAGTTCATAGCCCTAAACGCCTACATCAAAAAGACTGAAGGAGTACAAACTGACAATCTAAGGTCACATCTCAAGGAACTAGAGAAACAAGAACAAACCAAACCCAAACCCAGCAGAAGAAAGGAAATAACCAAGATCAGAGCAGAACTAAATGAAATTGAAATGAATGAAAAAAAATACAAAAGATAAATGAAACAAAAAAACTGGTTCATTGAAAAGATAAATAAAAGTGATAGAACATTAGCAAGATTAACCAAGAAAAGAAGAGAGAAAATCCAAATAATCTCACTAAGAAACAAAACAGGAAATATTACAACTGACACCACGGAAATACAAAAGGTCATTCAAGGCTACTATGAACACCTTTATGCACATAAACTAGAAAACCTAGAAGAGATGCATAAATTCCTGGAAAAATACAACCCTCCTAGCTTAAATCAGGAAGAATTAGATACCCTGAACAGACCAATAACAAGCAGTGAGATTGAAATGGTAATTTGAAAATTACCAACAACAAAAAAAAGTCCAGGACCAGGCGGATTCACAGCAGAATTCTACGGACATTCAAAGAAGAATTAGGACGAATGCTATTGGTACTACTGCACAAGATAGAGAAAGAAGGAACCCACCCTAATTCATTCTATGAAACCAGCATCAGCCATTACCAAGACCAGGAAAGGACGTAACCGAGAAAGAAAAAATCCAGATAAATATCCCCGATAAAAATAGATGCTAAAATCCTTAACAAAATACTAGCTAACCAAATCCAACAACATACCAAAAAGATAATCCACCATGACCAAGTGGGTTTCATACCAGGGATGCAGGGATGGTTTAACATACGCAAGTCAATAAATGTGATACACCACATAAACAGAATTAAAAAGAAATTCACAGGATCATCTCAATAGATGCAGAAGAAGCATTTGAAAAAACTCAGCATTGCTTTATGATTAAAACTCTTAGCAAAATTGGCATGCAAGCGACATACCTTAATGTAATAAAAGCCATCTATGACAAACCCATAACCAACATAATACTGAATGGGGAAAAGTTGAAAGCATTCCCTCTAAGAACTGGAACAAGATAAGGATGCCCACTCTCACCACTCTTCTTCAACACAGGACTGGAAGTCCTAGCCAGAGCAATCAGACAAGAGAAAGAAATAAAGGGCACCCAAATCAGTAAAGAGGAAGTTGAACTGTCACTGTTTGCTGACAATATGATCCTTTACCTCGAAAATCCTAAAGACTCCTTCAGAAAGCTCCTAGAACTAATAAAAGAATACAGCACAGTTTCCAGATACAAGACTAATGTACACAAATCAATAGCTCTTCTATACACCTACAGCAACCAAGCAGAGAATCAAATCAAGAACTCAACCCCTTATACAATAGCTACAATAAAATAAAATAAAATACTTAGGAATATACTTAATAAAGGAGTCAAAATACCTCCACAAGGTAAACTACAAAACACTGCTGAAAGACATCATAGATGAAACAAACAAATGGAAACACATTCCATGTTCATGGATGGGTAGAATCAATATTGTGAAAATGACCATACTGCCAAGAGCAATGTACAAATTCAATGAAATCCCCATCAGAATACTACCATCATTCTTTACAGAATTAGAAAACACAATTTGAAAATTCATATGGAACCCTAAAGGAGCCTGCATAGCCAAAGAAAGACTAAGCAAAAGGAACAAATCTGTAGGCATCCCACTACCTGATTTCAAACTATACTATAAGGTCTTAGTCACCAAAACAGTGTGGTACTGGTATAAAAATAGGTACATAGACCAGTGGAACAGAATAGGGAACCCAGAAATAAAGCCAAATACTTACAGCCAACTGATCTTCAGCAAAGTAAACAAAAACATAAAGTGGGGAAAGGACACCCTTTTCAACAAATGGTGCGAGGATAATTGGCTAGCCACATGTAAGAGAACGAAACTGGATCCTCATCTCTCACCCTATACAAAAAGCAACTCAAGATGGATTAAGGACTTAAACCTAAGACCTGAAACTATAAAAATTCTCGAAATAACATTGGAAAAAACTCTTCTAGACGTTAGCTTAGGCAAAGATTTCATGACCATGAACCCAAAAGCAAATGCAATAAAAACAAAGAAAATATCTGGGACCTAATTAAACTAAAGAGCTTTTGCATGGCAAAAGGAACAGTCAGCAGAGTATAAAGACAACCCACAGAGTGGGAGAAAGTCTTCACAATCTATACATCTGACAAAAGACTAATATCCAGAATCTACAATGAACTCAAACTAATCAGTAACAGAAAAACAAACAATTCCATCCAAAAGTGGGCTAAGAACATGAATAGATAGCTCTCAAAAGAAGATATACACATGGCCAATAAACATATTAAAAAATGCTCAACATCACTAATGATCAGGGAAATACAAATCAAAACCACAATGTGATACCGCCTTCCTCCTGCAACAATAGCCATAATCAAAAAAAAAAAAAAAAAAAAAACAGTAGATTTTGGCATAGATGTGATGAACAGGGAACACTTCTACACTGCTGGTGGGAATGTAAGCTAGTACAACCACTGTGGAAAACAGTGTGGAGAGTCCTTAAAGAACTAAAAGTAGAACTACCATTTGATCCAGCAATTCCACTACTGGGTATCTACCCAGAGGAAAATAAGTCATTATACTAAAAAGATACTCGCATACACATGTTTATAGCAGCACAATTCACAATTGCAAAATCATGGAACCAACCCAAATGCCTATCAATCAATGAATGGATAAAGAAACTGTGGTGTATATATATGATAGAATACTGTGCAGCCATAAAAAGGAATGAAGTAACAGCATTTGCAGTGACCTAGATGAGATTGGAGATTATTATTCTAAGTGATATAGCTCAGAAATGGAAAACCAAATATTGTATGTTCTCACCAACATGTGGGAGCTAAGCTATGAGGAGGCAAAGGCATAAGAATAATCCAATGAACTTTGGGGACTTGTGGAGAAGAGTGGGAAGGGGGCAAGGGATGAAAGACTACAAATATGGTGCAGGGTATACTGCATACTGCTCAGGTGATGGGTGCACCAAGATCCCACAAATTACCACTAAAGAACTTAATCATGTAACCAAATACCACCTGTACCCCATACAGGTGGTATTTTTCCATAAGTTTTTCCATAACTTATGGAAAAATAAAATAATAATAATAAATAAAAGAGGTGCTACTCTTTGAAACCTAGAAGAGAAGTGTTGGCAAAAGGATGGGACACTGAGTACTTTAGAAGCAAACCAGCTGCTCTATCAGCAGCCCTGGAAGCTATACCAAGAGAGATCAAAAGAATGGGATTCTCTAAGGCTTGCCGTAGGGCAAGGAGCTCTTTCCAAGTAAGTTCCTGCAGAGGAAGCTATAGATGTTGCCTTCCCAACAAAAGTTCTGAAGCAGAAAACTCTTTTTTAAGCAATTAGAAATGGATTCCTGTCAATCATGCTGGAGAAAAATGGAATTTTCTCCATAGAAAACTATATTAAAAAATTTTTGTCATATAAAGAGATGATCAAAGAGCATGCAACCAAATATGTAGGGATGGAATATCATAGGGATGTAGTAGTATTTATAATAAGGCATTTTGTGAACTTTGTGATGATTGTGATATTTATTATCTTTTAAACAATTTATCATCAGTGTGTTTTCTATTCTTGTTTTGGATGAGTAAGTCTTTACTTTTCTATCTAACTTTTGAATTTGTAATTTTGTCTTCTTTTTAAAGAGGGCTCCAAAAATGGTCTCAGCTGAAGGCCCCACAAAACTTACATCTGACCCTGGTTGAAAGCCTGGCCTGCCAGTCCCGAGGGCTGAGATCATATTCGATCAGGAATAGAGGAGCAGAGAAGATGTCAACTAATCAGTTTCCTTGCTAATTTGTATGAGAATGAACATAAATCTTTATATAACAGTGTTGAAATTGTATCTTCCACAGGCAATGTTGATAATTACTTGGGAATTAAATGCCTTCTTTATTTTTTTTTAAGTTTTCTTTTTACTCTGCTATTTTGCTGCAGGAATTTATCTGCTGATTCTCCATTTAGAAACAGAAAGACCTGCCTATAAAGTATAACTATTTTACTCAGATCGAAGTTCCTTCCCTAGCATCATGATGTTATTAATACATCACATCCATTTTATCCTTATCACTTTTCCTGGGTTTGGCTACCGGCACAGATTAATAGTTGTCTTTGCATTACGCGGTGGAACTTAATTTCTCTTTGAATGTTTAACACCATTGTAATGATTTTATTGCAATTAAGAATGATAAATGTTTCCCTTCCAGTCTCAAAATCAATATTCACAAAGTGGAGGAGATAGGCAAGAAGAAGGCAGTTAGAACTGGGGGCTGCCAAGAAACTGAGGGAAGATGAGGCAAAGCTGAAAGGCTGTAGCACCGCTTAAGTACCTACTATGTGCCGGACACTCTGCTAGGTATTTTACACAATAGAAATGGTAGTAATAAAAACTATAATTAAAACAGCTAACATTTACTGTACACTTATTCTGAGGTAAGCACTTTCTGTATATTTCCTCAGTTGGTCTTCCTACTACTTCTATAAGGCAGATACTATTGCTATTATGTTTCTTTTTATGGATGAGGAATCTGAAACTCAGAGAAGTTAAGTAACTTTCCCAAAATCATAGAAATGGTGAGTGGAAAACTAAGGACTTGAATTTGGGCCTAATCCCAAAGTGGGTCAAAAATTTAATTCCATTATATTAGTTTACTCAAAAAATTACCACAAACATACACCCATTTATCGTCTTACAGTTCTGTAGGTCAGAAATCTAGGTGGGCTCACTTTGGTTCTCTGCTTAAGTCCTCTACTAAAATCAAGATGTTGGCCACGCTGGGTTTTTATCTGGAGACCTTGGGGAAGAATCCACTTCTAAGCTAATTCAGGTTGTTGACAGAATTCCATTCTTAGAGATTGGGAGATGAAGGTCTACATTTCTTCTCTAGCCATCAGTCACAGGCTGTTCTCAGCTTCTAGAGACCTCCGTCTATTCCTTGGCACTTGGGGACCTCCATCATCAAGCCACCAATGGTACACTGACTCTTTCTCCCAGACTCTTTGTGATTTCCTCTGCTACTAGCCAGTGAAAATGTTCTGCTTTTAAATGATTGCTGTGATTATACATGGCTCACTCAAAAAATTTTCCTTTTGATTAACTCAAAGTTAACTGGTAGTAGCCTTAAATACATTTGCAAAATTCCCTTGTGGTGTAATGTGACATAATCATAGGTGTGATAATTCATCCTATTTACAGTTCAGGAGAACAGCAGAAAAAATCTTGGGTGAAAGAAAGAATCATGTAATTTTCCCTACCACACCCATACTATCCTCTGTACCACATATATGCTCTCTCATTTAGTCTTGTCCCCAGCTTTGTCAAGAAATGAGCATTTACTCTAGAATGATGAGAAACCAGGAATTATAGCCAGAATGATGGCTGGGGAAGAGAAAGCAAGAAATCTACATTTCACATGATGATAGCCTTTTGCATATTATAGCACCAGTTCCCTCCCCATCACCATGCCTCACTGGTCCCTACTCCAGCCATACCGGGGGTACTGAAAAGCATCATGAACTCTTCTGCAGGCCTTCATAGGTAAACAGTTACCTCTGCCTAGAAATTTCCACTCTGCTTCTGCTTGGCTCTTACTTTTCCTTCAGCTCTCCTTTAAATTCCCTTTCTTTGGGAACCACTCCCCGTACAAGACTGGAATAGAAATTCCTTCTATACCAATGCATCTTGTGCTTAACCCATTATAATATCACTTATCAATCTGTATTCTAACTCCTGTCTTCTTACCTAGCCCCACCCATTGACATAGTTTTTTGTTGCTGGTCTAAACATCGTTTGCATGGCTTTAGATTATTCCTTTGTGGTTTAGGATTTTTGAACAAGTTAATAACCTTTGGTTAAAAAATAAATAAATAAAAATTCAGCCTTCAAAATAAAGATTTTAAAGGAGTGGAAGAAAAAAAACACCCCCAAAAGCCCTTACTTGTCTCTACAACACTTCTAAAATTCTCATTAATGTCATGACCTTCATAGTAGACATACTCCCACAGCTAATTATATTCATTTTTTCCTTCTTGCCTATTATTTTGATACAAATTTGACTAAAAATAATCTCCAAGAAAAAAGACACTTAGAGCACCAAAGATTCATGGAGTATTTGTCTTCGGACTCCACGGTGTGCATTTATTGACAAACTAAATATGAAAATTAATAAGACAAATAATAAGAACCTATTTGCAAATGTATGTCATGTCATCTTAATTAAAGAAAAATATTAGGGATAATATTCAAGTGGAAAATTGTACTCAAATCCTAATTTAATGATTTTTAAAGTAATCATATTTCAAAAAGGTTGTTATCAATTTGAGACCAAGAAGAAAGAAAGGAATATTTGAGAGACTCCAAGAAAGAGAAGAGTGGGTATCTAGACATAGAAAGAGTAAATTAAATTCTTTACAAATAAGTATTGAGCTTTAAAGATACAGCAATAAAAACATTCTGGAACCATCTGGACATATTTTTACAAAAATGAAAAATATATAAAAGAATTAGAAAATCATTAGGAAGCAGCCATCAATGTTTGAATCCAGAAACCTAACAAAGGAACGGGGTGGAGATAAAAGTTGTTTAGAGACAAGACAGACAGAAAAAGAAAATTTGATCTGTGAAGATGTTTCTTTTCTTTTCTAGCCACATCAGAATTGTCTTCAGTCAGGATTCTCTAAAATGTCTCAAAGATTCAATTTTGTAGCCCAACTCCATTGGGTAAGGCAAGTTTTGGGAGGTAGACCAAAATTTTACCTGAGACAACTTGATCCCAAATAGTGCAGAAATAAGTGAAATTTAATAATTTCCTGGCTAATTTGATCCCTACATGCAGCTAAATTTGACCCAAGTTTAAAATTCTTCATCTAGCTTTTCCCAAATCTCCACTAAAATAATAATAAAGACACAGAAAAAGACTAAAGCATGAAACACTGGAAAACAATGCCTTTGGATATGCTAGAGCCAGAATCTGGGATGCTTTGTCATCACTTTCAAGGCTGATGGAGTGAGCTTGAGAGAGATCTACGTGTCTTGCCTTGCCAGCCCACATAAGAGGCAGGAAGGCACTACACATCTCCTTGTCTCAGTTTGAGTCCTTTAGTTTCAACAAAACCTGGTTAACTCAATCCAAACAGAATTTGTTAGAAGTAATTCTGAAGTTCACAGAATCAATGGAAGACTGGAAAATCAGCCTTGAAAATGGGCAGGACCCAAGATAGTGCAAGATGATAGATAACATACCTGATGCTAAGCAGACACCCTCATAAGACTTGTGCCAAGAAAAGTGAGGGATTGCAGGCATTTTTATTCACTTTTTTCTCCTTTTGCTCCAGGAAGAAAACATCTGATTGGTCTGGTTTGGAAAGTTGTCTGAGTGTAGGCTAAGGAAGTGTGGAGCTCTTTACTACAATCCCATCACATGTATCCAGTGACTTCTCTCTGAAATTAAAATAAAACCCAAAACTCTTTTCCACAAAGGGCGGGATATAACTGACCCAGTCCCAGCTACCTCCTCCTCCTCGTCTCCCTCTGCTCTCTCCCTCTCTATTGGCCCACCACACATTCTTCTTGCAGTGTCTGCCTCAGAGTTCTTGCACATACTGTTCTGTCTATCCAGAGAGCTCTTTCCCCAAGACATTCTCTAGTTTATCCCATGACAAACTCTCTCATCACTTAGATCTCAGCTCAAATGACACCTGCTCAGAGAGAAAAGAGCTAACATTTACTGTACACTTATTCTGAGGTAAGCACCCCCATCTCTTCCTTTTCCACCTCCACACATTCAGTCACATTTTCCTGTTTTGTTTTTCATGGCAATCATAAGTATCAAAAACCGTCTTAAATATTTTCTGCTTCCTTCAATATTATCGGTCTGGCCCTCCAACACCCTTCTATAATGAGACCACACTTGAGAGGTGAAGACCTTACCTGTTTTCCCCAATATGTCTGTTTCCCCCACTTAGTGTTTGGACATTGTATGATATCAGCAAAAATTAAAATGAATGAATGAACCAATATTGCAGCACTTGTTACATTTCTCAGAATTAATTACAGATCTGTTTCTCAGGACGAACTACAAGATCTTCCCGGATAAAGACTGAGTCTTCTTCATCTCTGTGCCCTCTTGTCCATACAGTGCCTGGCTTACGGTAAGGTTTTCAACGAATGTTTATTGACGTGAATTCTATTTAGCTGTAGGGTCTTTCTTTATGAACTGCGAGGCAGGCAGGCCGTATCTAGGGAAAACTATTTTCTTAAATGATTTCAAATCAGATTTCATAAGATGATAATAGCTAGAATAAAAAGTCCTTCCCATGAAAGCTCTGAAAACATTGCAAACATTCTTAAACATTTATAGCCCTATAATTTCTTTTGCCCAACATTTTTCTTCAACAGCATGAATAAATGTGGCTAGGAAGTTCATCCAAGCTATCAACAGATGAGCTAGGAGCTTAAAGCAAGGGGCTGCTCCTGGACATTCCATCTGGATGAAGAGCAAGACAATGAGAGTCATCACCCAAGAAAAAGCCTCCAAGGAAACTAAACAAATATCTCCTCTGATAATAAATGGTAATAAATAAATAGTTCAGCTGGGGAATTGTAATTGTGTGAATAATGCAGCTCAGATATAGGGAATAATTACACTCTAGAATCCATACAGTAATAAAAAGCTCCAGTCAGGGAAAAGAATGCTTGTTTGCCATGGTTTGACAGGCAAGCAACAAACAAGAACCACTTTTTCACCTTTTATTCAATAAAATCAGCATATTAAATATTCAGACTGTCTCTGTTAAGCAATTCACTTCTACCTCTCCTCCTTCCTCCCTCCCCACCTCTTCTTGTTTTGTTTTCATCAAGTCAGGGAGGGGAAAATATAAAACTGAGCCCGTGATACGATTTTTAATGAAGTCATTGCTCAGAGATTCTACTGCATTCAGGAGCTGCCTCTAGTCCACGGGGGTTCAGGATCTGGCACCCTGGGATGGGGGCTGTTTCAGGGAGACCTGAGACAGCAGGCAAACCACTGTTTTCAATCAAGGATAATAAGGAAGTTTTACTGAGAAGGGAGGAGCAGATAGAAGCAGGGAAAAGGAATCAGCTTCCCGCTACTACACAGGCCAATAAGAAAAGGTACCTGGCCTGAAAATATATTTAACTGGATGCTATGAGTTGTGAACTGTGGCTAATGAAACAGCTGAAAACGCCACATGGAATAAAAGAGCCAGGGCAAAGGAGAGAAAGGTTAAAAGGCTAAGGAACTAGATTAGAATGATTAAGTGAGAAAATGGCACGCATTGTGAACACAATAGACTAATCTCTGAAAGACACTGAGAGGGGATTAGAATGTTTTCTTGGACAACCAAATTGCTGCCTGCCTTTTTTTTTTCCTCCCATTTGGAAGGTTTGGACTTCTCCATTTTAATCTTTCTCAGAAAGGAGAGGTTACAAATGCACAAGAGGAAGAAGGGACTCTGGAAATGTCACTTTCTCCCAAATGAAGTGGGGGAAATGACATTATTCTTTCACAGCCCTGGAAGCATCAACAAGCCTTAACCCTGATTCTGCCTTTGATGTCGACAGGCAGAGGTAAGGGACATGTAGCAGGCGGGACCATGAGAGGTCGGTCCTTTCTAGCAGAGAAGGGATGAGGTCAACGGTAATGAGCAACAGCAAGGTGGAATGCAAATTGCAAAAATTTATGAAGTTGTTTCTGCTCAGTGAGCAGATTCCAGATAAGTGGAGTGTTAATAAGGCAGGCGAGTTTTTCAGCAGTGCCAGCTGTTAGGAAGATGCTGGCATACTCTTAACCCGGTATTTATTGGATGCTGCTCATTGCTGTGACAGCACACACGTACACAAGCATGTTTATTCACAACATGCATAATCATGCTGTCACAACACAGACGCTCATCAGCGGCCCATCTCACAAGCAGAGGTGTATATCGAAAACTCAAGGCCTTATGAAAAACCTTGTGGAAGAACATCCTTTCACTGAAAGTAATAGATCCCACTAGCCTGCCCCATAATGGACTATGACTTCTGTGAGGAAAGAGGCATAAAGAAAGGACAAGCTGAGTAATTTGGTTGCAGTGTCCTTAACTTTGGGAAGGTATAACCAAACAGTTACTACATATGATTGCAGGGCTTTAAGGAGCTTTAATGGTCTCTGAGCACCCTGTGCAAATGTATCTTGTAGAATTAGTGGCAATAGAGAAACCATGATGCTCGGTGACAAACTGAGCTCCTTTGAATGTACTTGAATATGTATGTAAGCTGCTGAAGATTCTGTAATATGAAACAAAATGGCTCTTTGCATGCACTTAAAGAACAACAGGGAAACTGGCTGAGGAGAAGGCTGGAAAAGCTATAGGATTTTTAAAATGGAAAATGAATTTTATTCAAGAAGATCATTTATGATTAGGCAGGGAGGAGTAGATGACAACATTTGGGGCTGACCAGGTGCCATCTACACTCCACATTCACTTTTGGAAACCCTCCCACCACCTCATTCTACAGAGAAGGAAACAGATCCCAGAAAGGTTAAGATACGCCCAAAGTCATAGCAACTTAGGAAGCAGCAGGGCTGAAACTCAGCCACAGCTCTGGCTGAATGTCAAGCCTTGCTCCTCCAAGTGCTTGCTCCAAACTGTCAAACTGTGGAGAAGGGATTTATTGAAGAGTCAGGCTGGAATCCTGAATGTAAGTGGGCTGAGTTTGAGAAGCTAGAAATACATTCAGACTGAACAAGAGTACTAGAAAAATGCTACCTCAAAGATGAATTCGTGATATAAATTCTATGAGGTATGACTATAAACTGAAGTCAAGAGACTGACTTCACGAGCTGTGTCTGATAGCCAGGTTCAATGTATTATAGCCACATGTTCACCTGGCTGTGGTACATGACTTATGAATGCAGCCTGCATCTGAATACCCCCACCCACCCCAGCACCCATTCCAGGCCTTCCATTCTCTGTTGTCCTACCTGAGAAGAATTCAACTTACCTTTTGTTCCATTCTCTCCTTTCCTTTCAACATTTCTTTGTCCTGATCTTTTCAAGTTTCATACTTCCTAGAACTATTTGACATTAGTGAAGATTGCTAGAAATTAAAAAACTAATCCCAAAAGAATGAATCTCTGTTAATGAAACGATGAGCATACTTGTGGATACAGCTCCTCATGTGGGAGAAGCAGTAGACATAAATTCTAGTTTTGGTTGCATTGCTGTTGTACTGTGTGGTCTTGGGCAAGTCACTCAGCCTCTCTGGGCTTTCATTTCCTCAGCCATAAAAGAAAGAGTTTGGACTAGAATTGTGTGTTTTGTAAACAGGTTCACTGCTCTCTCAGGGACATATAGAAATATGAAGGGTGGAACAATTTTGGGTCATTACGATAAGTACAGAAAAACTGCCGTGCCTCAAATGCACATGACCCCTGTTGAGGAACACAGGTCAGGATCCTCTTTAATTCCCTCTCTGTTCTGATATTCTATTGATCCACCTTGGGAAAGACTGTTGGATAGCAGTGTATTTCTTACACTCCTCCCAACCTTACCAGGTGGCATCCAAAAGGCAAGGCTTTCTATTGTTTGCTATGGTCTAAAATCAGGACAGAATATTTAAAATCAGACTCTGGTCCAATATACATCCAGGACATAATCATCTCAGAAATCCAGAAGGTAATCCTTTTCCAGATAGCCACTGCTACCACTGATTAACTTTATTCTCTGGAGTTATCTCTCTGACTCTTCTGTTTCCTAGTCTCCTTTCTGAAGATTCTTTCATGTTTATTAACTGCTTTCTTCAAACATTTGCAACCATTATAAGTGGCAAAAGAAAAAAAATGTCTTCTGGGTTTTTCAGGAGAAAACAGGCAGATCCTCAAGTTTTGGTGCCCTCTAGGTCTTTCTGAGCTCACAGTGCCTGACATGACAAGTGTCCCCTTACAGGAAAGAAAGAAAGAGAGCATATGTGTGCTACAGAACAAGGCACAGCAGATACATACTTTCCAATCAACTCCAGGCACATTTATTCAGCAAACTTCCTCCTAGCTTCTTCAATTACTGCTGCCAGTGAAACCAAATGAATGATCTAGCCAAAATCTTACACTCTCAGAATCATAATTATGTTAATGTTTTTCTCAAAGCCATCTTTTGATTCACTGTATTTACATAAATTTTCAAGTTATTGTTTTCCTCACTCAGTCCTTTTAATTTACCATCCTCCTGGTGATGATGGCATTCCTGATCATCTACATTTCTTACCAGCTGGTTCCTATTTCTTTTCTTTTTTCCGGGATTTTCCCTTCAACTACTATGTGCCCTAAACCCATAATATGTCCACAAAATCCTTAACATCTACTCATTTTCAGGAGGCCCTGGCAGTGGGCACTGACCTCATTAGGCTAAACCTTGCTCACAGCAGCATCCTGATTTATCTAGGCCTATCTAGAAGGCTAAGGAGAGAGTTTCCCCTCAGGAATCTATGGGAAAGATTTTTCTAATGGAAGAGTGGCATCCAAACTAAATTCTAGCTTTGGCTGCACTGCTATTGTACTGTGTGGTCTTGGGCAAGTCACTCAGCCTCTTTGGACTTTCATTTCCTCAGCCATAAAATAAAGAGGTTGGACTAGAATTGTGTGTTTTGTAAACAAGTGCACTGCTTTCTCAGAGACATATAGAAATATGAAGGGTGGAGCAATTTTGTGAGTCACAATTGGGAAAGGGATAGAAATTGCTTGGCACTTTCTTCTGACCTGGCTTTTCTTCTCAGGGTCCTGGCCAGAGAGGAAACATGAATAAGAAATGGCTTTCAAATATCTATCTGAGACAAGGGTACCAGGCATCATCGCCAAAGTCCAGTGCATAAGATAATTCTAGGAGTCCAATAAACAACTTGCACCAACCTCCATCTGGTCCGAAAGAGAAAATAACAGGAGAAGACACGATCTAGTAGTGCAGCAGGACATTTGGGGGCATATGGGACTTTACGGCCAACTTCATAAACAATAAATACCCAAAGAGTCAGTGCACTGAACTTGGGCCTTTTAGTTAAAATTCCAAATGGGGTGGTCTAGAGGAAAAGCACTTGTGATCCTTAGAAAATTAAGAGCTTCAAGTGTTAGAGGCCACTTAGAATGATGAGGCCTTGATGAGACATCTCAGAGGTCATTTCACCAAAGAGCAGGTTTCAGGGAGAACAATATCTAAGCCATCACCATCACACAGAGGAAATTTCTCTCACTAAATGTCTTCATAAAGGATTCCTCAACTCCCCTTAATACTCGTTAAGATCTTCTGAAAATCTAACAGCAAATTCTCCCTCTAACTAATTAAAATTCTTTCTGTTGCCCCCAAATCCATGTATAAAGGGCGTCTTGGTTGCTCAAAAACAACTCCATTATAGTCTGCTTGATGATAGAAATGTTCTCCTTTCCCTAAAGGGTCTTTTATTTACCAACTATATCCTGGGCTTCCACATTTCTCGGTACAAAAGATACAATGGTGTTAGTGGGTATGCCCGTAATCATACAGACATTATCTTGCTACAGGAATCACAGGACCAGAAAGGCAGAGGGCCACTTGGAGTAGGAGTGAGGGTGGGATGAACTTAAAGTGCCATGATGAAAATCAAGTTTGAATTCAGAGTTCACATTCCAGTTTGGTTTAGCCAATTAAGGCATATTTGTTTTGCTGAGAAATTTTAGAAAAATCAAAGACTGACTCACCGTTACCTCAAGCAATGTTTTAATTGAGCCACCATAATTATGAATACAAAAAATGACTCATTTCTGGATTTCCTAGAACTTCATTCTATGAATTGTTTACTACATAAAAAACGTAGACTTTTGAGTCAGAATAGAGATTATTTCATTTAGGGTCCTCCCCTACAGATGAATCTCTCTAACTACATGCCTGATACATGGGCCCGTAAACCTCAGCTTGAACAAGTTCAGGGATCAGGTAACTAATTCCATGCCAGAATAAATTCAATGATGAAAAAAAAAATCTCTGTGATCTTGAGTTCAAATATTTTTCCTCAAAATTTCTACCATGGGCCTTGGCACTTCTGAAACAAAATTAATACATACATATCCTCTGACTCCGGAGAGCTTGTCAAATTTTAAAAAAACAGATGTCACATCCCTCATAAGACACTTTCGGAAAATCATCCCCTAGTGCTGCAATCATTTCTCATATTTCATTATTTCAAGATTCTTCATTATTCCATTTAGCATTCTTTAGACAGATATCTGGAATAAAATACAGTACTCCAAGACCGTGGACATTATATCTCAGTCAATACAATCAAACACTGTATCATTTGTAATACAGTGAATTTTCTATGCTTAGCTCCATTTCTTTTTTAACTAGTACATATAAAGTTATCATAAAAAGTTAGTTGGTAATGAAAAAGTAATTTTCAGAATGAGAAACACCAATGACCATGAATCACACAAAATTAGATGTTCAACCTCATTACTAAGCATGAAAATGCAAATTAAAACAAAAATGAAATATCATTTCACACTCATCAGATTGGCAAATTTTAAAAGTCTAATGATAGAAGTATTGGCAAGCATGTGGAAAAATAGGAATTCATATACTGCCAGTAGAAGTACAAATTGGTTTAACCACTTTGGAAAGAAATTTGGCAACATATAATATTGAAGATGCACACACCCTACAATCCAGAATTTATACTTCTACAAAGTTTATTACAGAAACTCACACATGCTCACAGGAAGTTATGCCCATGATGTAATTACAACATTGTAATTGCAAAAAGGGGAGACAGGAAAGTTCTTTCAATGGCAAAGGGTTAAATGCATTGTTATACCTATGCAGAGAAATCTTATGTAGCATTTAAAATGAACAGAACATGAATAAATCCCAAAAACATAATATTGAGTGAAAAAAGTTGTAGATGAATATGTATACTATAATATTTATATATTTTGAAACACACTAAACAATTTTAAGCATTAGTTGGAGTCAAATGTGTGTCTATGTAGGATATATATCTGTATACACCCTATTTTAGAGTAATCTTTTCCTCTAGAAAGGAGAAGGAGGAAGATGAACAAGATCAAGAAAAAAGTATTCTAATGTCTCTGTAACATTTTATACCCATAAAAACTACTGATGTAAATATGGCAAAATATTAATATCATTGAATTTGGATGGTATGGTTGTCTGTTGTAGTCTTAACTTTTAATTTCTTTAAAAATATTTCACATTTTCAAATAGATAAACTATAAATTGCTCAATGTAAAATTTGAAAACTAGTTTAAAAGTGTAATAAATAAATGAATTATTACATAAAGGACAATATTGTCAACATTGTTTTATTTT